>NW_009730620.1:9881-15732 GCF_000703405.1 Apaloderma vittatum
GGCCCCAGCCAGGGGTGCAGGAGAGGTTGGTGCAGGGGCAGCACTGGTGTCGGTGTCCCTTCAGGGGGAGCAGAGGGTGGAACGTGGGGCTGTGACTCGTGCTGAGAGGGTGGCAAGCTGTGTGTCATCAGAAAGCCTAGTGAATTCATTGATCTCCCTGAGAACATCAATCTGTCTTTCTAATACCGCAGTCAGGTGTCTCGCAGAACAATTTGCTGAGTGACAACACTCACAAAACCACGTTTGCTTCCCTCCCGGCTCCCCACCACCAGAAATGTCCTCGACAGAGTTCGCTGGGTGCTGGGGACTTCAAAGCTGCTCGGAACATGAAGGTGTAATGTCAGGGGCGAGTCGGTGGCCTCTGTTCTACATACGACGGATCCTGAAGGGCGACACCAGCGGAGAGGAGCCGTCGTGACACTGACCAATGCCACCTACAAAGAGCGTGAGGGTCCGGCTCCTGCTGGTGCAGGCGCTGGTCACGTCCACCTGCACCCGTGCTCACAGACGCTGGCCCCGGGCCAGGCTGCCATGAGACATGGTAGGTTAAACACAGCCACGGAAAAGTGCCAGCTGAGTTTATTATACTGCAACGTCTGCTCCTGCAGTCTGTCATCTACTTTCTTACAGCTATTTTCTGTCGAAGCAGGCATGTATTCGGTTTGCAGGACATAACAAACCTTGTGATGCTGGGCTGCCAAGGCTGCTATTAGCCAGAGAACTCCAGCAGCACACAGCGTAATTCATGTGACTCAAATGGATATATTTTATTAACAAGGCCGTGCTGATTGCCTGTTAAGTAGCTCGGTGTTAATAACCCACTGCAGACGCCCTTCTCGGGGAGCCATGTTGTTCTTCCACAGCTGCTCTTCCCAGCCTGAGCACCTGAAGAACCATCTCCCCAGTGCCACCTCCTCATGCTCCCCCGGCCTTGGCACGGGGCTGAGCCTCCGTCACCCCGGACCTGTCAGGAAAACGGAGCCATTTCTTTCCTGCACTGTAACATGCCAGGCACGAGCTGGTAGGAGGACAGAGGAGCAGGGGTTACTTCTCTGCTTTGGAGGCAGCCACCCTGAATTCCCTGCCCAAAACCTGTGACAATGTCGTCCCTTTCTTCTGCACCTCCCCATGTGACGATGGCAGCAGGAGCTCAGAGCCGGTCTCCTCGCAGGAGCTGTGCTTGGGTCTCATCCTCTGCAGCGATTCCCTTGCTCCTGGAGCAGAGCATCCTCTTTGCCACCTCATGGAGCCGATCACACCCACAGCTCCTTTCAGAGGCTGCCGACAGGTTTGCAAATCCTCCTGATTCACACTAAATCAACCTGAGGTGATGTGAGAGGTGCTGTGTAGTTCTCGTGTGCTGCTGGTCCGCAGAGTTATTTTGCTAGAGCCTGTCCCGAGTTCCCAGAGGGAAGCAGAGTCCTCACCGGGGCTCCTGCGGAGCCTGGGCTCTCTCTGCCAGCGGCCAAGGGACTGCGTCACCCCCCTGGGTGTTGCCCATACCTGCAAGCCCTGGCCCCAAGGCCAGAGCGGGGTGAGGCTTCATGTCAGGACACTGGGCTCGAGGAACAGGCAGGCAAATCATCGCCTTCCTCGTAACACTCACCAAACCACGGGGCTGTGCGAGCTCCGTCAGAGGTAACTCACGCATACTGCATCCTCTCACCCAAGCTGGGCTCCCCAGCTCTGCACGATGGGGACAGAGGGGCAGGACTTCCAGCCCCACAGCGTGCCGCAGGCTGGCAGCAGCAGGCTTTCCTCTCCCACCGTCACCTCATCGCGGAACAATTCTTAGTGGGTTTTGAAAAACAAGCAGCTGCATAAAGGGTTAACGGTTTATTATATTTTTTCTGAGTGATTTTATCACTGTCGTTAGAACATTCATTGAACTAAGTGAGAAATCCATCAAGACGTGACAGCAATGTGCAGACTAATGGCTGTTAGATGGTAATAATTTTTAATATGATTTTTATTTCACTTAATTTCATATGTGCTTGACAAAAGGTCCCGTGTCACTAGGGAGCTGTGTGGAACTGGGAATACGCTGACGTGAAGGTCTATTAAACCAAGTATTTGAAGTATTTTTAAGTCCCAACTTCAGAATTCCAGAGAAAACTCCAGCATTTTAACCATTTTTGGCAAGAAGTCACCAAGACAGCAGGAAAGCAGAGAGTGCCAGCTCCAAGGGGCGGATCATCCGCGTGCGTACACTGTGTGTTCCTCCTCTCAGACCTGTCTCTTCAGGGCTGCTCTCACAGGCCTGGTGCAGAGGGCAGCTGGCTGCTGGCCCCGGGAGCTCACCTCGCCTGGACATCGACGCGAGTTTGTCCGTCTTTCGGGCTGGGAGGTTTGGGACCGGGAAGAGCCCATAAAGCCCCAGGAGGCAGCTCTGCCCCGTGCCCTCCTCTGTGCCTCTTCCCATTACAGTAAGGTGTAGAAAACGTTGGTAAAGAAGTGTGTGATCAACTGCTGGCAGGCGCTGCTGCAAATTAATAACTAATGGTACTGCTAGTAAATCCTGTCATAGTCTTAAAGAACGGAAAAAGAAAAGGCCACTACTGAAGTGCCCCCGTGTCATCCTCTAAAACTGCCCGTCGAAGGTGCTGCAATTGAGATCTAAACCCAGCGCCACCCAGCTGAGATCCTGAGAGCAGAACCACCCCTCTTCTCTCACGTGTCTTGTCTTTTTCTTATCCATCTCAAACACTAGGAATTTGAGGGAAATCTGTTTGCAGAAAGAACATCCCCTTGACTAAGTGCTTTGTTTTCTAGTGAATAAGGAGCCAGACTTTTCTTCTGAGCACTTAATGCTGCCACCTGGTAAGTCAGAACATCCTTGGACAGCTGAAGAGAAACCCTCGTCCTCCCCTCCGCACGAGCCACGAGCAAGGAAAGGTGTGACAAGGAATTGTCTAATGTATTTCGTATCAGTCAAACGTCTCTTACCTGCAGCCTTCTAAAAGGAAACCCCGGGGGAGGCTCTAGAGCAGAGGGGAAAGAGCAGAACCAAGGGATGTCAGGGCACAGACGATTCCAGTGCTGGAAACAAAGCCAGACACCTGATTTCTAAAACAAATATTAAAAAAAGTTTGATTAGTCCCCTCTAAATCGCCTCTCCCAGGAGCTGAGCACTGAACTCCCAAAGGGTTGTCATTAACTCACCTTTGTGCCTTGTTCTAACACCTCTTCCAAGGGTGACGTCTCCCTGGGTCTCCCGCGGTGCCGCTGGTGCTGGCCGTGCGAGGCGGCAGCAGCTCCTGCAGCTGGGGTGTCGGGCGGGGAGGGCAGCAGGACCGGTCAGGGGACACCTGGGGGGGACCCCATCACTGCCACCCGCCCTGGAGAGCCAGCCCGGCATGTCAGCGAGCACGAAGATCCCGATTCATCTGCTTTCCTCAGCGAAATATTGCCCTGGGTGCCGCGAATTTAGCAAATCCTCTCACCTGCCGTCTTAATCCTGGACACCCGGATCCCAAACAGGGAGCACGGGCCTGGGGAGACTTTTCCCCTCAGACTCTGTTCTAATTAATGCTGGAAGACCTGTGAGCACCTCACACAATGGCAGAGCCTCTCGGCTTTAATTGCAAGGACTCAAAAATACTGCTGTGCCTTTAAAACAGAGGAAGGGTTTGTGTGTACGCGTACACGCGTGCTTAAGTGTATAATATATAATATTTGCAGGAAGAGTCGAGTATGGAAGCTATACACTCCCCTGATAAATGGGAGGCTTCATAGAAAAGCCTGAGATAGATAGATTTTACACAATACGACACTGGTTTAAGGAAGCAATATCAACCATTGTTTAATGTAATAAAAAGCCAGAGGTGTAAGAAATGATGGTAATTCTATTGTAACTGAACTTGAAGATCCCTGTCAAATATGAGTGTGAATGTGGCAGTTATTTTAGGTATGTTTGTAATCTTTGCAGGCGTTTTGTCAAGGAGGCACTGTGATATTAGTAAGAGTGCACAAAGGCTCGGCAATGGTGTCATGCACAATTAATGTCCCCAGGTAGCAACTCCATTAGTCTTATGAAGTGAGCTCACAAATGGGAATACTAATGGGGACGCGCCTTGGGGCATTTGCTGAGCTTACTGCTAGTTTATTTCATACCCTTTATGCTCTACACAAAATTTACCTAGCCTGGATTTAAAACGTGTCTCATTACACAGGCAGCATCCTTTTACTTCATCGCTTCCCTTTTAACATGCGAGATTTGCAATTCTAATCATATCAAAACCTGATTCCTCTTGCTAAAAGGGAAAAAAAAAGGGATAAACAATGGAAAAAATAATCTTACAATAAAGACTGTCTGGGATTTTAACCTCTCCCAACAGCCTTGCTCCTTAGGTACCCACTGGCAGCACTGTGCTCTCGCCCATGGCCGCAGGGACCGGGTGCCACAAGCAGCGGATTCAGGGCATGGGACGGTGACAGCACCCCCAGCCCTGCCGAAGGATGATGCAGGGACCGGGCTTCTGCGTTGCCCGAGCTCTGCGCTGCGGAAGCCGTGGATGGAAGTGGCTGCTCCTGGGCCGGGGCTGCCTGGGGAGATGCTGCACGTCAGCGTGGGGCTGGGGGGGATGCAGGAGGTGCCAGGGCAGCCCTGCCTGGGGTCAAGGTCACAGGGAGCCAGTGCCACCACCTGTGTGAGCGCCGTGACCTCTGTCCTGCCGGTTCCCCTCCTGAGAGCCTGCGAGGAGCAACCCCAGAGCTCAGAAGGCTCTTGCTTCCTGCTGCAGAAATCGAACAACTAACTTATTTGAAAGAAAGTAAATCTCCTCAGCCAGGAGGCTTTACTGAAAATAGTCTGGAGCGATGTCAGAGCGACACCTCAGCCCTCTCCCACTCCCCTCCCTCCCCTTCTCCTTGGCCAGGTCCGTCTGGGACCACCGGGCTATCCTGACCCGCTGGAGCCGCGGGGAGTTAGACCCTGCGGGGTGCGTGTGCCCGCTCACAGAGCTCCCAGCCGACATCACATCTCAGGGCATGAGCTGCCACCCTCGCTTTCAGAGGAGGAACTCAGGGAGAAATAAAAAACTGTTCCTTAAAAAAAACCAACCCAGAGAATTTGCGATTCAGTCCTGCTCTGCCACACACCCGCGTGCTCGCCCGCTGTGCTCGCGGAGTCGCCGCTGGGGAAGCCAGGCTCTGCTTGGAAGACGGGCTCTGCTCCCCCCGGCACCGAGCGCCCGCTCTCCCTGCACCAAAATGCCAGATGAGGCCCGGACAGATTTATTTCCAAATCCTTCCTCAATCACAGTATTGGATTTGTAATCACAGGCTCCAATTTTAGTGGAATAAATATACTAACAAAACTAATAGTTTGTTAGCTGCAAGGTAGGGACAATCAAAGTGTCTGAAGTGAAATACACGGCTCCTCAGGAGAACCCCCTACATGATAAAGACATTTAGAGTTTTATTTTTTAAAATAAATATATCGTGCGGTGTCAAGCTGTTTCCAGCGCATCCGCTTGCCTGCGCTGCGTGTGTGCGTGCGCCGGTGGGGAGGAGGGTTTGGAAAGTTCACTGGCGTGTAACTGTCTCCAGCCACTGCACGAGCTGCACCGGGAGAGGACATAAACCAAAATGACTCCTCAGGAACCCAGAGGAGAAGCAGGAACTGTTTGGTGGAGAATTATAGCTATGGGTGAAATTAGATGTACTCAGAGCCCCAAGGCTGAGAGAAATAAAAAGCATTTTAAATGGAGTGTAGAATTCATATTCCTCAGTCACTTCCAATAAATAAATCCTTGACAATTTTTTCTGTAAACAGTGGTTACACTTTGCTCTATTGTCTCTACGTTGCATATTCCAGACGGGGACGCGGGCTCTCTGCCCCTGCCAGGAC
>NW_009730620.1:16002-16352 GCF_000703405.1 Apaloderma vittatum
GGTCACAAGGCGGCAGGCGTTGCAAGGCGTCTCTCTCTGGCCGTTCAAATTTCCATTTCATGAACAAATGAAGCATTTTATACTTTACGACTTCCCCACAATGGCAGTCATCCCATTTCACCTGTCTGGGACAAGAGATGATGGAGGGAGAATGCGAGCACGGGGCTATTGGCAGCCGGTGCTGAGCACGCGGGAGGACACTTTTACATTCACTTAACTTGCATCTTTTATTAAGAAGAATAATAACTCTTAGGATGGTAATAACGGGTCTTCTCCGTGGGGCTGTCAAACAGGAGACGAGCTGGGTGTGCTGGCACACAGCGTGGGGAGTGACCAGGTGTGGCTGTAGC
>NW_009730620.1:16467-21153 GCF_000703405.1 Apaloderma vittatum
GGGGTGGGTAAGGAGAGCTGCCCTTGCTCCAGCAGCCTGCAA
The DNA here is from genome assembly GCF_000703405.1 of Apaloderma vittatum. Lineage (NCBI taxonomy): Eukaryota > Metazoa > Chordata > Aves > Trogoniformes > Trogonidae > Apaloderma > Apaloderma vittatum. The sequence continues at coordinate 16,510 of NW_009730620.1, forward strand.
TGGGACCCTGTCCCACCCCGGCACTCAGCAGCCCAGGCAGCCCTCAGATGAAAGCCCCCGAGCCTTCCTGGGGGGCTCTGCAGCCAGGAGCCAGAAGCTGCGGTGCAGCAGCACCCATGGAAATGCCACGTCCTTGTGTCTGTTGCAGGGAATTCCGTCCTGTGACCCCTCGGCCAGGGAGCCTCTGGGGAGCTGCTGCGGGAGCAGCTGCCCGGGGCGGGAGGTTCCTGCTCGCTGGCTCCAGGAGGAGGCTGGAGCTCCAGAGCTCCAGTAAAACTGCAGCTGCCAGAAAAAGGCACAAAATGCTTTTCTGCTTTGTCAAGTCTGAAGCACTTTGTGAGAGGTGGCAAATCCAGGCACGCTGGTGGTTTAAAGCTGCAGTGCATCACTTTAGGGTTTATTTTTGGTTGGAGCAGTTAGGCATTATTTCTACCTGATTGAGAGTAATTGGTCTAAACAGCTGAGCACTTGTCAACTTTGTTCAGAGTTTCATTCTGCAGGGAAATTCGATATTCATTTTGACTTGGAAATCCTCGGTAGTCTTCGCCTTCTTTTTGAGGGTTTGCCCTGAATCTCATTGGGCAAGGTCTCCTGTCCCCGGAGATTCCTGCGAGCACAATGCCCAGGGTCAGGTACCTCTGATAATCTTGGTGCTTTATCAGTAGCTGCCGTTGTAGTAACAGGACCAAGGGGTTGCAGCCAGGTTCATTGTATCAGAAACTGCACAAATGCACGAAACAGAGGATCCTTTCCTGAAAAAGCCCTGCAGCCTAGTGAAGAAAGACGTTTCTGCATAGTTAACATTGTGGGGGTCATTTCTGCTGCACCTCAGAGGGTAAGGAATACCAGAGCGCAGCTCCTGCTACAGGAATCTGAAGAGCAAGTGTGAATAGAAGAAGTTCTAAAGGAATCTTGGAGAAACAGCAAAACTGTCAGAGGAGATGATTCGGACGTACTTACCTTCCTTTTCAAAAAAGAGATTTTAAATTCTCTAGTAATTTTAGAAGAAAATTGAAACTTCTGCAATATGCTTATTAGACCGCAACAAGCAAAAGAAGATGAAGAACTTGAGATGTGGAGACAATGGATTCAGCCCCATGCTCAGTCATTTATTTTTGGCTAATTAAAAGTGTAAGATTTTTCCCTTTATTATGTACTGTTTGCCAAGTTCATTATTTGCTCACTCATAAATCATCTTCAGTAGCCAAAGGCAAGTTCCCACTCAGTTCTGAGGCCACTGACAGTACCTGTCACAGCCCCCAGGTCCCCAGAGCTGCGCTGGAGCCGTAGGACCCCCGAGACCTTGTTGGTTCTGCAGAATGACGGAAAGAACATGCCAGGCGCTGCTCTTTTCCCTGCTCTTTTCTCTGGCAAACCACTCCCAGAAGCATCAGCAGAGCTTTAAGTCTTTCAAAAGGGCGGCACAGTGGTCAGTCTGCAGAAATCCATGTTCCCCTCTCCTGCTTTCAGGTCCTTTTTCCACAAAGCCATTTACCACCTCCTGGGATTCAAGAAGCAGCAGAGACATGAAGAGTTTTTGCCTCCTGCCACTGAGTCCCCATCTGGGAAACCCTACGGAGCTCCGCACAAGGAGCGGTGAGGAACGCCTAGTTTGTCCATGCAACATCATTCCTTGACACTGAAGCCTTCCTTTAGGCTGATGCAGTGCCAACAAATTTACCAAACTTTTTGTAACTAGCAAGTTATTGAGTGTCACTCTGGTACAGTCTACGTGGAAAATGCATGGAAGGTGCCAAGAATGCTGCATAGTCTTTAACTATTACATTAAGCATCTGCTGCTGCCATTTATGGATCAGATAGCATTTTACTCTGGAGATATTTGATTTTATTACCTTCTAGGGACAGAGCCAAACAAGTGTTCTTATTGATTTGCACATTAAATATATTAGTAATAAAACAACATCTCTGTAAACCAATTGTAAAATCAATATTAATTGGTACCAAAATATCACAAGTAGTTGAATTACAATTAAAAAGGGTAGCTTCAAAGTCTCCCTACCAATCCAGAGGTGATGTGCACCGAATGAGACGAGGGCTCCAAATCCGAGCAGAACAACAATGTTCAGAGTAACTAACAGCTCTTCCAAGTAAAATGTGAAGAGATACTCAGCTTCGTCTGAGGAGAGCAAGGGTCGTTGAGATTCACCTCATGGGTAGCAGTTCACTTTGTCTGCACGGGCACACATTCAGCTGATTAAATCTTGTGGGAACGGTTCCAAACCTTGCTTATGTCTTTGTCTGCAGGAGAGCTCTTGGGTCTGCAGAGCCCGCCCGGGCAGAGCTGTGGGCTTGTGGATCCGACCCTCTGCCGGCTGGGTCCAGGATGGAGGCTACAAAGCTCAAGCAGTGGCAGCGAGGACCTGCTCAGGGAGTGCAGAGCCCGAGGAACACGTGTCCTCTGCATCCAGCGGTGAGACCCCTCACCGAGGCGAAGCGATTTGGGGTGTTTGGGGCCGGCAGCACGCGGAGCCAGTGCTGGCAGCAGAGAGTTCAGATCCATCCGGGCTGCAAGTGCAGGGTCCTGCTCTGGGGAGAGCTCCTGGGAGTGTCAGAGGCATTTCATACTGATGCTGCAATGATCAACGCTCCTCTGCTGTGCCACAAATCCACGTTTGCTGCCCGCTGTTTAACACGCAGGTAAGAATAAGGCTCACAGGAACAGCTGTTGCTTGGTTCCTCATAACGCGCACGGCTCGCAGTCGGGGTCTTTTTGGCCTCTGGATTTACATGCACATCATGGTCCGGGAGGTACTTGTAATTCAAGAAAAAAATTCGGAAGTCTGCACTGGTCCTGATAGTTCTTATTAAAACCAAATCACTCTCCCCCTTGCAACATCTGATATTACCCAGGCTGCTAACATAGCTCACCTGCTTCCCAGAGTTTATTTCCTTTTCATCACAAATGCCAGTTCTCGGGAATATAGAATATGGAAATAAAGAGGTGCATCTGTTTGCCGCTCCCCAAAGTGGTGATTTTGGAGCACTTTCTCTTCTCGGTGCTCTCAGCACAGCCCAAGCTCTGTGTGAAGCTGCTGTGTGTGCCAGGGGGACTCGCAGTGGGACCTGCGTGGGGCTGGCTCTGCAGGGGGGTCAGTCGGCCTGGCTGGAGTTCCTTGGCTGCCACTGGTGGGGATCTAGGCTGCACTTTCTGCTGGAGCAGGAAAATCCTGTCTAATCAGACATTTTCTTGGCATTCATAAGGCACATTTGGGTCCCATCACTGGGCATCCTGTCCCGTTTGACTGGGCACGATGAACCCACCGAGAGCCCCGCGACAGCCCGAGTGCTCCTTGACCTGCTCCTGTACGCGGGAGCACCTCCTGTGGCCCTGGTGCCCTCGCAGGACACGTCCGAACACGTCTCCTTTGGGGCTGTTGCTCCTCGTTCAGGAGACTCCAGAGACAGCCGCGGGTCTGTCCTCTCGGGGCAGGTCTCGGCGGCCCCCCCGCTGCCGCCTGTGGAGAACATCTGGGATGGACCCACCTGAAACACCCAACGCAGACGGGTCACCGGAGCTTCCCCTGCAGCGCCGGGTGTCTGCGCTGAGAGAGGGAGAAACACCGTGCCAGGTCTGCGTCGGAAATTCCTGAATATTAATTGTCTGAACAAACTGTCAGCAAACAAGTCAAGAGTCCGAAAACTCTTCCCAGAAATGATACGGTGAATAGTTATAAATAATTAATGACATTGAAAAATGTCCATGAAAAATTCTTTAAAAATACATTATTTATTACAATTATTCATCAAGTTCTGTTTGACATAGATTTTCCTTTATTTTTTCTTAGTAGTTACTCTATTGCGAAAGTTTAAAATGTTTAATTTAGTGGCATTATATTTTATTAACTTTTTTTGCTTCAGGGCCTGCAGAAATTTTGCATTAATGATTTGTACCTTGATAAATAATTACAACAGACCATTGTGGTTTAAGCATATTCCAGAAAACGGGTGTTCGCAAAGGCACCGTGGAAGAAGTCCTCTCCTGGTTTTAAAGGTGACATTTTCAGAAAAGGAGCATCCCCTCCCCTCGCATGTCCCCGGCTGTCGGACAAGCGCAGGGGGGTCCCGGGGGCAGGGCAGGATCTCTGCCCGTCTCGCCGGTGATGCACCAGCGACGTGCCGGGCTGCCTTTGCCCACTTAATGCCGTGAAATAATAGAGATGGGGAAGACAGGTGAGAGGTCCTTTTAATGTCCTTCAAGGACCAATGGGAGGACTTGGCTGCTTCCTTGTTGTAAATAATGCAGAAAATGAGTAGTTTTTAAAGACTGTCCAGTGGGATTAGGAAGACTTGTTTTAATTATATGAAAACAGCATGGGTGCTTAGGCAGATGTTTGAGCTAATTGTTTTGAAAGCAGACCCTCTTGGCTATGAGAGAATCATTTCTTTTGACTGATTTTTTGCAATTCCCTCCATAATGCAGGTGAGGTCATTTTCGGTTTCGATGGGTTTGCTCTCTCTGCCTCCCACCCGCCCCAGCGGTGATCTGAGCCCGGACTTGGGGTGCCGGGAACCAGGCACCTGTCCTGTGTCACCGCCCCAGCCCCGCTGCCCCTGCCCAGCTCCCCACGCTTCGGCACTCTCCTGCCGGCGTGCCGCTTGCTTGTGGGGGGACCAAGAAGAAGA
>NW_009730621.1:0-16188 GCF_000703405.1 Apaloderma vittatum
AATTAATTAATTTAAAAAAAGGTAATTTCTTGAGCTTTGTGGGACATTAATGGTGTTTTAGCAGCTGGCTCTGCAGCAGCGCCGCGGAGCTCGGTGGCGGAGCCCCTCGGGTCGGGGCTCGGCGCAGAGAAGGGTTTCGGTGCCGGAGAAGCGCCCCCAGAGCTCAGGGCCTGCAGCAGATGCGGAGCGAGGCAGGCGGGGGGCAAATCCTGCACTGCCAGCTCGGTGAATAAAACTCTGCATTTTATTCGGCTAAACTCTGATTCACAGTGTTAGGAGGACTGCTGCACCCTGCCAGATGTAACTACTTCTAAGATAACCGAGTGCAAACATCACTGAAATTACGCTAAACTGGTTGTGCTGTGTTTTTTTTAATCTATCCACTAGCTTCAGTAGGCAGAAATAACATGTAGTTTAAGGTAACATCAGAAAGTACAAATAATTAGCCTTCTGAAGAGCTCTGTGTGAATAGCTCCTCTGTTCGCACTCGGGGCACCAACCAGAAGCTCTCCCTAGTCAGAAATAAACCCTCCGACCGGAGGACGGGTTCAAGGCCACTTGGAAGTTGAGAAATCAAGACCAGGAGCTGCCCCTCCCTCCTGCTTTCTTCCTCAGCTAATCCCTTTTTTGCAGCTGCCAACATGCAGATAAAGTAACTGCTGTATAACACAACAAAAGCCACATTTTCAGCTTCTGTTGAGCGTTCTCAAAAGCAAGCTTGTCTAGAAGGTATACATTCCAGTTCTGCTCTGAAGACATCATTTCCCATTTTAAGAGACCAGATGAGCTCTACAGTCCTAGAGGTATTAAGAACAGAACAAGTAAAACCCATCAGAAAAGCAAGTGTCCTCAACGTGCAGTTTGCAAACAAAATTGTCAGCATCAGCTTTAATACAAGCAAATCCAGCAAGCCCCAGCCTGAGGGCATATGGTTGGTTATGTGAAATCTCAGCTTTTGCTGACAACTGTCCCCCCTCCAAAAAGTATTCTCTAGCCCTCTGAGAACAGCTTAAAAATGACAAATTTTATCCGTAAGGGACAAAAGACTGAATGAACTCCAGACTTAGGACTTGGAGGAAAGGGAGGGACAACATCTACTGATTTTTGACTGCTTGGGTAACATTGAGCGTTTCCTGTGCTTCACTACTCCTTGTAATGCCATCTTATTGGAATAAATTATTCTTAAAATCTTTATAACTAATCAAAAGGTCAACAACCTTACACAGAACCAAACTTCACATACTAATGTGAAGGCCATCGGGCACATCTAACACCCAAAGTTGGTTCAAAAGTGTACTTGGGAAGCCATGGTTTTAAACTGGAGCAGAGGAGATTTAGATGAGACATTAGGAAGAAGCTCTTTACTATGAGGACAGCAAGACACTGGAACAGGTTGCCCGGAGAAGTTGTGGATGTGCCCTCCCTGCAAGTGTTCAAGTCCAGATGGGACAGGGCTTTGAGCAGCCTGGTCTAAGGGGAGGTGTCCCTGCCCATGGCACAAGGGTTGAAACTAGATGATATTTAAGATCTCTTCTAACTCAAACCATTCTGTGATTCTCTGACTAGTAATTACATGTCTTTTTGAAAGATTTTACTCTGAGGTTTTACCCCAAAATAGAAAGGACCATTCTCAGAAATTGTGTTGGAGCTACATGCCACTCTCAGCTCGTAAGATGAAAGGAAATTCATGACAAAGCAAGCATCAAGAAATCTTCACTGCCATGCAATTCTCATATCAAATCACAGCACGGATTTAGCTGGAAATCATAGCTACATGGTTAAGAAAATTCTTTTATTTTGCACATTTGGTACTACTGAAAAATCCCTAAAATCTTTTATTGGTCATTGGGCAATTTAGCTCCTAGCCCACGTTAGCTGTTGTCCATTAAAACAATGACCAGAATAAGCAATTCTACTTTTCCTGCCAATTCCCTTCCTACAGTATGCATTTGCCAGTCCGTGTAGTACCTGCGACCTGTTCAGGATCACTGCCGGCACCCCGAAGGATCATCAGTTCGATGTTTACCACGAACTGGTCTTCCCTTCAACTTGCAGCACTCAGTGCAGAGCACTGCGTGGTCCCAGCCTGGTGCTGGCAAAAAGTCCAAGCAGGGCCCCAGAGTTGTGCGTACAAGCCAGGCCTACTAAGTTACCTGTTGAAATTTTAATAAGACAATTTTCATTAAGTTGTTCAAGTTTATTTCTTACTAGATCTATCAAGAAATTATTATCTGATTATGACTTTTCAGAAGCGTAAACAGATAATCCCACATAATTTTTAGAGGCTTCCGATAGGTATTTTCCATGGAATAGCACCTGCTTAGAACAGAAACGTAACATGCAGTTGCCATCTCAGTGATGGGGCACGTCAAGTTGCATCTATAATAAGGTTTTGATTCGTTTATTTACAGACCAATTCCTAAACCATCCCCACGAGGAACTACTTACTTTAGAATAATGCAGGCTTCTGAACAATTTTGAAGATTCACCAACCATCCTGTTTAAAACTATTAATAAAGTGTAATTCTCAACTAGGATGGCAGATCACTCTAAATGATGCTGCTGAAACTCAGAATCAGCAGTGGTTCATGTAGCAGCAAACAAAGTTATTAAAACTGATAAGTACTATTTATACGAAGCAATGTCACTTTAATTATGCCTTGTAGAGCAGGCTTGAGAAATACCCTCCAAATAATACAAAACATTCAGTCATTTTAATGTCCAATCCACCTTTGCTGATGTTTACATAGCTATAATTGCTTTTGTGGAAAAACAGCATTAGAAAATTACATACTTTTAGCTACCTAAAATGCAGACAGTCAGCACAACACAAACAGGCAAGACTCATGACACCATCAGCTTCTCTGTTGACCCATAAGGAAATCGCAGCCTTGATACAACAGATAATATCTGCAATACAGTGCATTGGCTGATGTAAATTTGTAAAGTCAAGACTGATAAACGACAACGAAAAGCTGGACTTCTCCAGCTCAAAACCAGAAAAGACTATAAAGTTCACAAAATACGTTAGTCAGACATCTTCCACAAAATAAAAAACGTTTACTGTACATAACATATAATTCAGAATTATGCTAGCACCTTGTTTGTACTTAAAACATCTGTCATGATATAGGTTAAAAGCATAACAAACTATACCCCACAAACCCTAGCTTCACAATCAAAAAAGCATTTCTACAAATGTAATTTATTTATGGATCTAACACAAGTTTCACTAGGAGACTATAGTAAATGTTACACAAACAAGTCTTTCAAATACAAATAGGTCTTAAGTCAGTGGTTAATGTCCAATGTGATAGAAGTGGACAATGATATTCCATATTTAAATTTGCATATTGAAAAAATACACCAGTGTTCACAGTTGAATGCAGAGCTGTATATGCTAATCACTATTCAACTCTTAAACATTTAGGAGGGTTTTTTTCTCCTGTGCTTGTCAGTTTTCACAACTTAAAGAATTATTCCCTTATTATATAATTACACAAGTTGCTTACTTGAGAGCACCTTGTTTTCACATGAACTAATCACACATGTCCAATCCACTCCACAGCTGATGACTTCGAAAACTTTTCTTCAAGCAAAATAATTTTGAACTGCTGCAGTTAGTTTTCCTTATCTCCTGCCTCTGAAAATGATACATTGTCAAATATTTAGTCAAAGTTAGTGAAATTCTGGCAATTCCTCTTATTTCTATTTTAAAGAGTAATTTTAGCTAAATCTAATTAGGAAGACCTTTAAAGGGAACCTTGACTAAACCATTGTAAAAGCAAAAATTTTGTTAAAAATAAAATGCTTTATACACACCTCACTTCACAAAACCAGTGCAAGTTTACACATAGACAAGACCTCAGCAATTTAAGAACACTTTGAAATTAGTTTGGTTATTCAAAATGAAGACACTAGCTTGCAATAGACATTTAGAGAAATACAGCTTGCTAGAGACAAGCTGGACCAGCCAGAGCAGGTACATGTACTGGGGACAGAAGGGCACAAACGAAGGTGGCTACAGAGACTCAACTGGTGAGGGGTTTGGGGTTGTTTTAAATAACCACAGCACCGTCACAAGTACTCAGCACTGACAGCTGATGGCAATACGTACAGGAGATCAAACCTAGTAAGTTATCTCCCCCACAACCTCAGTTTCGACACAGATAGTTGCAATTCAGCGTTAGTAAGGTACCAAGCTGAGCGTTCTGAACTCTGGATCAGATAGTCTTTACAGCAGAGTTGCAGGTACCATTAAACTGTCTCGTTAGGTTATTCAAAGGAACGCATCGAGATGAAGCGGCACAAGGCACAGCACGTCCGTCATGAGAAGTCAGAGCTCAGCACGGCGGTCATCGGCCGTGAAGCGCAGCATCCACCTTACCGACCTGGCAGATTCTCAGGCTGGAAAGGCCACACTGTCGGCAGGTGTTGCAGGTGCTAATTCACCGATGGCAAAGTCTCGCTCAGGCTGTGGATGCTTTCTGAACCAAACCCCTCCCCACACATCTCCACAGAACACCAAGTGGGGAGAGACGGTGAACCCACACACCTCACCCCCTCCTCCTCCTCCACACAGGCCGAGCACAGTTCTTTCCATGTATACTTAGACATTAATCCCTCATTTTCCAGTTAATTCCTTTCATTTTTTCAATTAAACAAGTTCCAAGATATTTAGTAACAAAACTGAAAGAACTATTCACTCATATTTTTGCCCTTTACGTACAGGAGTTTCTCGAGCATGTTGCATGAAAAATAATAAAGATTCACAACGTTCTCATGTCTGCATAGTGTTGAGAAGAATTTTAATTTTCTGAGTTTTTGGTATCACAGAGAACTTGTGTTTCATACAAGCTGCCTTATTACACAGGAAAAAAAAAATCATCATTTACAGTATTAAAATACAGCAATTTCGGGTGTTTGCAATTTGTGAATGAGACACTTAGTATCATTAATACAAGTTCATTCCTGGAGAAAAAAAAAAAATCAAAACCAAACAAAATTACCTGTTAGTCATAAAATAAAACACAGTATTTAGAGAAAACTATTTTGAGTTAATTTTTACAATAAAAAAATCCTTATCTGTTTAAGACCTCAACTACCTGTTAAGAAGATGCTACCTCGATGCTCATCAAAATTTAACTATTTCTAAGTTAAAGTCATTATTCAGATGTCCTCAGACACTCACCCATTGTTTTATGCACACAAAACTATTAGTACCAACAAGTCGGGTTATTAAGCGTGGCTATATAACCTCCTTCTGTACTTGAAGCAAGCACAGTTTGTACAAATTGCTTACCTGAGCACCTGACAGCGCTTTCCTGAACCTGCTGTAGTTTTTCTTTTTTACTAAAACTGGATTAAAACCTCTTAAAAATCTTCCCTTGTACGTTCTGCAAGATTCAGAGATATTCTCAGTAATGCTATTATTGAATTAAAAATGCCTAAAGACTATTCTCTAGCCAGCTGCATTAACAAAACTAGACTGCCCGTTATTTTAGTCTACATTTAAACATGCTAGGTGTTACCTTGCTTCACGGGGAGTAAAAGGGAAAACAGCCACGATTCAACTGCAGGTGATAAAATGGCCTAGAATCCAATTCGTCTCTAGAATCCTAGAAACAAATTCTCCACACACCCCTAATAAAGTGCAGAAATTAAAGATTGCGTGAATTTCTGTGCTGTGTCTGAACAATGAATCACAAGTTTCTGCATGATCCATTTTGACTACGACACAATACCTTCAAACAGGATCAGACACTGAGAGCACGATGAAGTTATTGCCATTTCAGAAACACATATAAGGCAACTGACACATACTTTAGCAGTTGCCCACAAACTCCGGAAGAAGCTTTTTGCACTACAAGTCTATCTTTTCGTCAGAGGACTATTACAATTTTTAGGTGAAGTTACGGTTTTAAGACTCTGTACTGCCTGACAAGAGAGGTTGGGCTCTATCATCTCCAGAACCCTGTTATCAGTGAAGATGGTGGGAAAGCATGAATAGGTGGGGACCTGGGCAGGGCGGGACAAGACAACACATCAGCTAAAGTTCTAGAATACGCAGCATAGAGTAAGCTACAAAAACACTCCAAGGACGTCTGGTAGTCTATGTTACATATAGCAAAGCTTAGCATTAGAATGACTTACACAAAGAAAGTCTTATTTCACCAATAAGTTTTAAAAATACTTACTGCTTTTTAATTTGTAGAACAGTACACCTATGGCTTCTACAGCGACCAGAACACTGACTAACCACCCTTTCGTTTAGAAGACTAAGACATTCTTCAGCCAAATGCTGTCCAGAGAAATTATTTTACTTAGTGGTTCCTCATAACTTGGCTCTTTGAGATTGCAGACTTGCATTAAGGATGCTTGTAATCCATGAACTGTAAACATGGATCAGTTTACCTAAACAGAAATGGAAATGTCTTGAAATAATTTAAGCATGGAGCAGTAAAGAGGGGAGGAGAGTAATAAAATTAAGCAGGAGTCATCGATATCTAAGATTAAGACAAATTAAGTTATTCAAGTGTCTCCTCCCCTCTTCTATATAATGTTTGACAGTGAAATCAAACTCTCCCATTTTGCTGCCTTGACCAATTTCTCACTACAGGGTAAAAATACATGCCCAGTAAAAGTTCTTTAAATAAAAAGCAAATCCTTTAAATGAAAATTTAAATTTATTTTGAAATTTTTAAATGTCATTTCTATCAATTTAGACACACCATTTGACATTATCAGATCAGAGAATTTACAGTAATTCATGGATAAAGATTTGGCTTTTACATTCAAATACTAAATACTTCAGAATAGCTTTTGTCTTGTTATTTCCAAACCAGAAACACTAAAGAGCATTTTATTTTGCCTTTCAACCATCTCTGTTAATCAAAAGACTTTTGATATCTGCTGCACTCAAAGGGGAACATGCACAACACCAAAGGAATTACTTTGTTTGAATGAAGGGAGTACCTTAATTACATTTCCAGATTTAAGACTAGTTCATTGTAGCATCAAAAGGCAGTGCTAAGTAGAAACACAAATTCTTTTCAAAAACGTATTTTACTCAGACTGCAGTGCCTGACCTACTTGGAAAGCCTCTTTATGAGGATAAAAAGCCTTGCTATCCAGTGTTGACATCACACAGCATTAAAAGTTTAGAAAGTTTTGTCCAGTTTTCATAATTATTTTGGAAACAGTATTATAGAATTCCATCATGATCCTAACGCTATCCTTCTATTAGTGGTTAACAGTGAAACTCAATCCACCTCTCAAACTTAAAAATTGTGTTGATTTTACTGCTTACTATGGATTACCTTCCTATTCACTAGCACTGACTTGAAACTGGAAAAACAAAAAACACTTGCAGGGAAGAGATTTGGTCAATTTGCTCCTTCTGGCAAGGAGAGTGCCCCTCAAGCGTGTTTGAAACAACTGTTTCAAAGCGAATGCGAGACCACCCCCCTCCAGGAGGGTCAGCCTCCCATCACATATCTTAAAAGCTCAGAAGCCCTGCAGTTTGTAAAAACAATGCAAGCTCTAAATCCCTGGGAAAAAAAGCTTATCATAAAATTGGCACTCTAAAATTGTATGTTGACACAGGGAATCTCATAGTAAGGTACTCAAACAGGTAAGAGTCCTTTGTCTGCACCTCAGGAGCACAGGCTGCCGCTGCCTTCAGTCAGTGAGCAGCACATCAGGGAATATCTGAGATCACAGCAACAACTCTGCACTAGAGTCCAGCATTTGTAGTATTAACGTATTTGAGGGTGGGGAGAAGGACAGATTTTTGTTTTATAAGAGGAAAATACTTCTAAAATCAGACATAATGAATTTTCTCCCCACCTTTATTTTCACTGTCTGATGGAACATCATTAATAGTGTGCCAGGAATGCTCTATCACCTGATTCCAGAAGTCTGCTGCGCTGCAAGAATCACGGGCACATTCCCTGCTCAGGGAAACACAGCAGAAGTCGTAAGCATCTATTCTATTACAGTTTTAGAAGCCACATAAGAAACATGTAATCTTAATCTTCCCTGTTGGTAAAGTCTGTTAACCTAGTTAATCCACAGGTATGATATGTATTTCAATACCCAATCAAACAAGCATATTTATAAGCCTTTGAAGTATACAGAAAACTCAGTTCTGTCCTCTGATGCTGTTTTTCAAGTTTGTTTTATTCACTCTTTTGGATGACTATAAATAAGTGTTTCCACTATGGAAAAGAAAGTTAGCACAGTACATTTTCATGACTGGGGAATGGATTTTCTGAAGACATCTTCAAAAGGGCAAAATCTTAGAAAAAACAACCTGAATATTGAATTCAGTTCCTTATAAAGTCCCTTGTAAAAATTAAAAAAAAAGAGAAAGAAATAAAGAAAAACAAAAAAAGGAAAAACTGCAAGGCCCAGGATGATTTATTGCTTTTCTTCAGTTTCTTCCTTGGTCTCTTTCTTCTCAGATTCTTTGCTCTCCTCCTTTACAGAAAGCTCTTCTAGTTTTTCAGCAATTTTGTCAGCACTATCATTTTTGTCTGTGCCTGCTAAGAGATTGATTAGGAAAAAAGTTACATACAGGCAGTAATGGACTTTCCTGCTACAAAGGAAATAGGAGAGAAGTGTACAGGGTGAGGGGGGTGGGGAGAGTTGGTATTTAGAACGAGGATAGAAGTAAAGATGTTCTTCTCTGAATACTGGAATGATTCATTCCATTTCTTTTCCTTTGATAATTACCTTAGATATCAGAATTCAAGAAATACCACTTGCATATTTTAACAGTTAAAGGAGTGACTGAGAAACATGTAACATTTGGTCCAGCAGGTAAATGTCTCAAGTCCCTGGCTTCTCACCTATCTCAACCAGAAAAACCCAAGTCAAGTTCCCTAGTTTGAACTGGGGTATAGGAAGCTCTTATGACTGAAAAATTCTGATCGAATTATCTTAAAGAGCACTCGCTGCAGATCACTAGTGACCTGTACTTTAGAATGACAGAAGTGTTTATTTCACATGGTGAGGCCGTCTTGCCACATAGGCAATTCTACAAGGCATCGCATTCATCTGTTAAATAAAGAGACCCGTGAAGAAATTCTACAACTTCATTCAGGCTAGCAACTATACAAATTACATGTTCTACTTGCATGAATATATACTTGTGGAATTTGGGAAGGAAATAGCACCGTGGTTGCAGTGTTCACAGTTCATTTGTGTCCTATGCATCAGAAGTGTTTCCTTAGTAGCCTCTCTGTAAAAAAGCAATGTCCCAACAGCGATTGTAACGGCCTTCTACAGGCAAGAAGGCAATTGTCACTCCTGTGAACTATTACTCTCGCAGACAGAAAAAGCACCTGAACTGAAGACTGCAGTTCAGTACAGAGTGAGTCTGCTAAAACACATGATACTCCAGGGGACCATAACCACTCCAACAGCTAGAAAAAAGTGGCACGGTACTACGCTTCAACCTTACCTTTCTTTGCTCGCTTATCTACTTCATTCCTGCATTCTTCAAATTTTGCCTTGAATTTCTGTGCATCTGTTTCAGTAAAGACAGAATATTTTTTCATTAGTTTTATCTACTTGCAACATTCAATTCTTCCAATCTTGAGCACAGATACCAGAAGGTTTGTGCAAACACAACTTGTGGCACTTATGAAGTAATCTAGTTTAAAATTATACAAGATACTATGCAAAATTCTTGAACTATATCTTTGTGCTGAAGCAGTTCATTTTCTTAAGAAAGTCTATTAAAGAAGCTTATTTTGCAAAAAAGCTTAAAACATCATGCCAGAAGGAACTGTTCTGTAGTTATTGCAACCTTCAGCTGTCCCTAGTCTATAGGAATAAGAATACGATGTCAGAGACTGCTAGTTCAACTATCTGTGTGCAAAAGACCAAAGATTAGCTTTGAACTACTACCCCCATCAGCTACATTCTACTCTGAACCACCTCCACACTCTTACCATAAATTAGGGTTCCTGGCATGAAGGATGGAGGGTTAAGCCTTTTTCATTAGTACAGCATTCAGATTCAATAGCCGAAGGCCTGGACTTAAGCTATTCCTGATTACTACAGGTAAGGAAGCATAACCTTCATTATATGTTTTGGTCTAAGCTGACACATGATTTAACAATCATTCCAAGCAGTTGATCAATTTACAATAACATTTCTACACAAGTAATACAAGCAACAAGACACAAAAGTCAATCAGGCAAGTACTTTCTAACGCCAGAGCTGCAGCCAAACTGCCATACCAGATCACCGGACCGACCACAGGAGGTCACTGTCGCCCCACAGGAATTCAGAAGCCACTACAAAGCTAGGCCAGCAGGTATCTGTGTTGATTTTCAAGCATCTCAAAAAGGAAAGATACTTGAAGAGCAGCCTACGTCTATTCGCCTGTCATCTGCTCAGTCTATACTGTGAAGGGTAAACAGGCAAAGGGGACTACTTCCTCAGGACAAAACACTCAATAAGCAGAACAACCTTACCACAAAGAGGGGAAAGACTTTTCAAAGATGAGCAAAGAGTTACCAAACCCTTTAATTTCATATTGGGTTAAGAAGCAAGCACCAAGCTGATGGATCACAAAGATTTATTTGGCTAAACAATACCATGTAGGAAACTTGAAAAAAAAAGGAAGCAAGCAAGATATACTAAGTTCTTTCCAGATGTAGACAAACGCATCTGAATTTTAAAATACACAGCCACTGGATGAGCCACGTAGCATGTATGCAGAAGCGGCTTACACGCTAAACTTGTGTGGCAAATGGTAACAGGAAATGCAAAACCATTTTCCTCTTCCCTTTTGCTGCTTCTTTCAAGAAAAACAAAAAATCAAAACACTTCTCTGATTGAAACCTAAGGAGTTGGGAAACCTGCACTGTCATCCAGCCCTAGTAGCTGATCGACACGCAATTACAGACCTGCTTTCTGTTCTGGTAGTCAGTGTAGTCAGTCCAGAAAAAGCCAACAACTAGTACGATAGTTATGTTTGACTTGCACTTTTTTCACAGGAGTGATCAATTTAATCCGAAGAAAAAAGGTACTACATACTTCATTAAAAAAACCACAACCAAAGCACAAACAAAAATTAATAATCAGATGTTCTGCTAATGCAGATGGACCAGAAATCTCAGGTTTTTGCTTCTAAAGCAAAAACATACTCTTAGCGACTGTTAGGAACCCAAGATAAAGGAAAGCAAGCTGCATATATTAATCTGTCTCCCAGTATAACTGCTTTGAGTTTTATTCTAATTAGCATTATACTTGCATGAAATAGCTTAAGTTAAAAAATTCCAAGTGCCCAGGGCAGAAAGCTCTACGAACATTACCACAGACCTAATTATTACACTGTTTGTCAACCCGTATGGTTAAGTGATTAACCGACTTCTCTCTGTAAAAGCAGTAATTAGCTAACACTACTATGCAGTGGTAAGATACAGCGTATCTACAACAGTAGTTTACAGCAGTGTTTAGACTTGGTACATAATCAGTGCACGTTCAGTGCCAGTCACTCACTCTCTGCGTTTAAAAACCGGATTGCCAAAAGTTCAGGCTTGGGGCTTTCATCTGCAAAGTCAGCGTGTGTGTTCCAGACCCACGCCCTGTCGCTCCCAGCGTTAGGCTTCAGCTCCATTAAGGGGGTGACTGAAAAGAAAGCGTTAAAAGATGTACACAGCACAGTACTAAACGTTTTTCACACCGGCCTCCATAAACCTTAATGCAACTGACTGTAAGGGTTATGTAAAGCACTTCACACAGAATTACCTTTGGATAAATAGAAGACAATGGTGCCTGTATAGATTTTTCCTTACATCCTCAAAATTACACAAGGCCATTACTGTATTTAAAAAAAAAAGCTAGATTCCCTATGGTTAAGAAACTGAGAGTTTAATTCAATCCTTGTTTAAAACAGGAGACTTGATACCAAGAGATATGTAGTCTCTAAGCACAATTCTGAAGAAGAGACAAATGGCTTAGGAGGAAAAGGCATCCAGAGGGAGAAACAGTACTCTTCTTTTGCATACTGGAAATGCTACCAAAAAATATTATTAAAAAACCCTCACACATTATTCATACAATTAGTTATCAAATCAGGTTCATTTCTCTCCTATCAGTTTAAAGCTCTACGACAAGGCATTACAGAATTCTGCAGTGCTGCAAGATGTGCACAACACAGTTTCAATCCATTTGTTCTTTTCCAGTAAACGGAACCCTTTCCCTTCACAACACAATTACTTTACTTCACTGACTGGAGAAGTTGCAATGTTAATTCTTACACTACTCCAAGACTTTTTAATGTTACACACATGCCAGGATTAAGCAAGGAGTTGTTGTGCTCTGACCCGAGTCCTCTTCTGTCCGGAGAAATCTAGAAAATCTACTCACTTTCTTGCGTTTTTAAAATTTAGAGATTAAATCACATTTTGTTTAATTTAATGAAGATTCCTTTTGTTTGCCTGTGAGTCAGCAAAAATTTATTAATAAAATCTATACTGAAAGCAGTTTTTCCGGAAAAAAAACAACAAAACAACTTTGGCCATGAACACTATAAATTTATCCACTCTGTTTTGCATATATGCAACTCTTGTTTTCCTAAACAGAAGGGTTATTATTGGTTGGTGACTACATTGCTTTCATATATGCTATTTCATTTACTAAACAGAAACACATGTGTCCTCTGAATAGTCTGACTTTCTGAAGAGATCTACCCAAAGAACGTATGTATTATTGCTTCCAACTTCAAATTTGTATTAAGCTACTTCAAACAAGTTATTGCAAGTTATCTAAACGTAGTTGTAGCTCCACAGAATAGTATACTCCTCACAGAAAAACCTGAGTATTACCAAATTAGCCTACTTGTTGCTAGTTCTATTGACTTTCAAGTCTGTCTTGCCCTTTCATGTTTATTTTTATTCAAAGAGGATCAAAGCAACAAGCCTCTCCTGCTCCCGCGGCTCTCAAAACATATTCTTACTGAATATGCCATATTCATTTCAGTTTATTTCACAAGCAGAGAAAGGCAGTCAAAGATTAGTCTAGCACCTCAGTACTTGTTTTCTGATGGTTAAGCAATTGCTCTTAGCAATTCAAACATTTAGCTCCTTTTATGAAATCATGTCAGCATACATTCATTTCTTATCCTAAACAGTACTAAGGCCTACATTTTCTATACTTTATTAATCATTAAAAAACACACACACAGAGGGAGCGATCACATAATGTCTGTGTTTAAAAGTGTCTCTAGAACACCACCAGTTTGAAGAAAAAACAACCAAAGAGGCAACTTTAAGACTCAGCTATCGCTTCTTTCCATTAATAATTGCTCATTGGGTTTGATGCTTGCAGCCTTGTGTGCAGAGCAAGAGATAACTTACTTAGTCCAATACAAGTCTGACACTCATTTAAAGACACAGAGCAATTCTCTAGCTGCTGCTAGAAACCCATGAAGCTCTTCACCTACAACATACAATTCTACAAGCTTATTTTTAAAAAACAAAAATTAAGTATAATGTATAACCTACTATAATGGTTTGCACAGATTTTTAGGGTTTTATCTCTCCTCATGAGGAGGCGAATTGTTCCTTTCTCCTTGTGTTTCAAGAGTTTTACATCACCAGTTCCTCGTTCTTTCCATTCTGGAAGGTCATTCTCAGATGCAAATCGGAATAGCTTTGCTCGCCTTGAAGAAGAGAGAATTTAAGAAGTTAGCCTGCATCCAGCAACCTTCATCTGAACAGCAAACTCAACAGTGGAGTTGGTTTTTTAAAAGCCACAGACAAGAATGAAAACAATTCCTTTTTAAAGTTTCTCTGTTCTACTTTGGCATACAAACCTAGTAACTGATAGAAAGCTATCAGGAATTATGTAATAACTACACTAAAATTCAACAGGTTCTGAACACACTTTTGGGGGATGATAAAAATGGTTGGTGGAGGCAACCTTTTAAATTAAGGTAGCTAATTAAGAGGTTTTGGTACAGCTAGAGTTCTTATATATATATATATGAGATACAACTGCTCCATCTACCCAGCAGTATTTATTAATTCAGTAAGTAGAGCAGCTTGAGGCTGACTCTTGTATAAATCCAAGCCCAATGTTTGATCAATGAAGTCGATGAAGTATCTCACCCTCAAGGGTCACTCATTTCCTTTTAACTCCAAAAACTTAGTTATTGCTATTCTTAAATCAGGAATAAAGGAAGCTTAGTGCTGCACTGCAGTGCAACATACCTGCTTAATGTTCCAAGACGCCAGCAGTGTGCCAAAAGAGAAACAGAAGCAGTCTGGGCCATTAGTCAAAACTGACCCAAGAGACAGCGTGAGCTTTGCTACTGAGGACTTTAGGAAAGGAAGCATCTGCTCACACTACAGGATACACATAAAAATATATTTTTCTACAAAAAAGCAAGGGATAGAGACTTGTAATAAGCCAGGTCCTTCAAGACAAGGTGTCAGACATCGAAGCAAGCTACTCTTAACAGATGCTCTGATGCAGATGAGCTATTTTGTTCTAATGTGAGTCCTTCCTTCCAACTCCAGCTGGCATTCAAGAGGTTGTTCCTCTAATTTTAGCCATCAGAACAATAAATACCAACCAACTCACACTACCACTTCAAATACAGAGATTCCTAACAAGTTATCTTGTTACTTTTTTATAGACACATTCAAGTTCAAGTCTAATAAACATTTAGAAAATGTACAGAGTATTCTACTTGCATCTTAAAGAGTTCCTCTTCATCCTCTTCCAGAGTTTTTATTTCTTGCTCAGGAAGGGAAACTATGGGCTCAAACTGAGGATCGTGGTTAGAATCATCAGCGTTTTCAGTAGAAGTATCATGCTCCTCATGAGTTTCCTGGAGAGAAGAGGAAAAAAAAAAAAAACAACCACACAACTTGCTATGTACTTAATCTGAAGTACTTATAACTGCGTTTCAAGTGAAAAGATTTATAATTATTCAGCAATTACATCTTAGTAACTGAAATACCCTGTAACAATAAAGAAAAATTACTACAGCTGAAACCAAATGGCTTTAAAGTTAACATATAGTAGCTATGCTGAGCAAGAAGCAACGAATGCTCTTGCAGTGCTAGATGGTTTAGTCCTACCACTCTTACTAATTGTGTAGAGGCTTGGCCTTAGGACCATATGCTTTTGGTTATGGAAAAACAATTTATTCAACTATTTTTCCCCACATAATATTTTATGCCTCTAAAGCACGATTTCTTAGTGGCTAGTGACCTACCGTTAATGGGAAAAAAAAGAAAAAACAAACACCCACACAACACCAAACCAACCACCTAACCCAGCTTAAGGGACCTCTAACATCTAGGTGTTTGTTTTACATACTAGAATCTCCCACAATCAAACATATTTTTGAAGTACTGTTACAGAACATGAAATAATAATTTTTTTTTTTTTTTGCTTTAAGTCTCTTTGGGGAACTTTAGTTTATGGGTAAAAGGCCAAAATACTCCTTCCTATTTAGGTATTTAGGAATATGTCAGAGCATTCACTAAGCTTGAGAATTGTTTTTAGTATATAACTAGTGAGCAAATGATAAACATCTCTAACACTTCATATATATGCACTGCTAAGAGCCTAGAAAGGAGATTCATCTGCAAATTTAATGAGACCACAAAGAGCTATTTCAGGTCAAGGGAACTGATTTACTGTTTGAATGACAGAAAAAGGAAAAAGTATCTATACATCGAAGACACTGAAGTCTTCACTTTACAGATCAAAGACTTCACTCTTACAGGCTCTATTCAGACCATCCTTTATAGAGCAGCTACACACCACACACATAAAGCAGTTTATTTTAAATAAATAGTTTTACTAAAAAGTAAAGGTGAAAGGGGGAACTGGATCGGAAAAGTTCCAAGAAATTCTGGTTATGCCAACACCACCACTCCATCTATCATTAACTTATGTCCCCAGTGTTCCAGCAGACGAGAAAAAAAGCGAGAAAGCCATTCAGTCCCAGCTGCTTTCAAGGAACACGAAAGCACCGGCAGTTTTCTCTATATTGTCTCCTCCAGCAGTAGCAGCACAGCCCAAACCCTCCTGCGCCTGACCAGCCCGCGCAGCCAGGAGCGGGGCGCTCGCTCACAATGGCCACAGGCGGGGGGACGCGCAGCCCGTTATCACGGCAGGTCCCGCCGCCAGGCCAAGCACGTGGGGCCGCTC
>NW_009730622.1:0-13903 GCF_000703405.1 Apaloderma vittatum
AGCAAGCCAAGGGACTTTCTGAGGTCTCTTCTGCACCTCCCCCGGGGTGGGGAGATTCTTTTGTTCCCTTGTGACATCGATCCGAGGCACCCTGCCCATCCTGGGGTCTGTTCTGCACCTTCTTTTGGGGGGGGAGATCCTTGTGTCCCCCTCCTTCCAGAAAGCCAAGGTACCCTGCCCATCCTGGGGTCTCTTCTGCACCTTCTCCTTGTGAGGGGTATCCTTTTGCCTCCCCCTTCCCACCTTTCCAGCAAGTCAGAGCACCTTGTTCCTTCCTGAGAGGGTCTCTTCTGCGCCACCTTCTTATACATGGGGGGTTCCATGTGTAAACTTCCCACAGGCTGGACCACTCTGCCCTTTCCTGGGCTCTGCACCCTCCCCAGGGGGATTTCCAAGCCCAGCTCTCCCACAGGCTGGTTTTCAGTAAAGCCTTTCACACTTTGCTTTGCTTCACTTCAGTTAATAAATATTCCCCCCTCCCCAGCCTTCCATGTGCCAAGGAGGATACCTTGGTTGCTAATGAGAAAATATGCATTTAGTTACTTTTATCTGGTTTTTAGTAGTGTTGTGGGTTTGGGATTTTTTTTTAACACTCCCCCCAGCTCCTTCCTTGTGACTTACTTTCTTGACTGACAAATCATGCGTTCGACTTCGGAAGTTCCTTCCCTGAGCAAGAGGTGACCCCTGGAGCAGTGTCGTGCCTTCTCACCAGGGAGCACGTCTGGATAAGCCAACTTATGTTGCACGCTGAAGGATCTGGATTAAGTCTTCTGGAAGCTGCTCCGGTCGATGCCAAGGGTGTCTCTTTAATGGCAAAGAGACACGGTTTCTGCTTCTTGAGGCGACTGTGTGAATTATTAATAAATAAGGTCCAATCCAGACTTTCAAAGGCAACAGGTGGATACTTGGAGATCTTCTGGGCTGAAGGAGCCTTGGTGCTGCTCCGAGTCTTTGGTATTGATTTATATAAAGCTGGTTCTGTGAGTGCATAAAACACAGTCAAATAATGAGAAAACATTACTAGTTGAACTTCAGTTACAGGTTGGCTTGCTTCTGGCATATAACGCAATCAATCAGAAGCAGCTCTTCAAAAAAAAGAAATCCTGATTTTATTTTAATCCTTTTTTTGATTATGCACTGCTTGTGCTTTAGAAGACCAGAGTTTGTGAGGATAATATAAATCTGAAAATACGTGTACGTGAGAAGGCTGGAAATATTTTAGGTTGTGTGGACGATGTTTGATCTGAAATTAGTTTTGTGGTGAAGTACACTAAATGTCAACTCAGTCATTAATGTGGCTTATTTTTGTGCAAGTCAGTCAATAAAAATGTTGTGAGTTGGGTAACTTAGGCTGTGGTCATAGCCCTTCTTCTGAGCTGGAAGATACCCTTTAAAAAACAGAGAGAAGCGGTTGGTTTTAATTTTAAAGGCTGAATGCTGCATCAAAATGCTTTTTTACTTTTAGCCTGCACTCATCTTCTCTCCTAGCTGAGAACATTTTCTGGAAGAGAATGAAGTTTCGGTTTATTGAGCAACTTCATGGATTGTTTTTCTTTTTTTTACTCTCCTTCTTTAACTGTATTGAAGAAATCTCCTGCTTGCTCAAACACATCTTCTGGTTTTACAAGCAAGAAACCTGGTTGCTGTGACAAAAACCGCTGTATTTAATCAAAAAATAAATTGCTTTGGGAGAGGTTTAGCTTTAAAATCATTAGGCAAGGCTGTATTCTTGGCTTTGCTGGAGACGGGTGTGCTGACTTACCTGTTTCAAATAGCTGTAGCTAGCCTGGATTTTGTTTTCTCACCTGATTTGCTACTGGGAGATTTGAGCCAATTTAAATCAAGACAGAGGGCCTCTTCTGTTACGATTTACTACCTACATTGTGTTTCCTGTGATTAGAAACCGTTTAGGTTTTGTGCTACTGAAAATAGCTGTGTAAATACCACTTAGTCTGAAGCTGCCTGTGAGTGTTACTTTGTAAATGGGAAGTGAACAGCGGTAGAATGTTTCGTGTTTTCTTCAAGACAGACACAATTTATTTATTTTTCATTCCCCTCATACATTGGGAAGGTATTTGTATTAGCACTGTGTTGGGATTATTTAAGTGAATATGTCTAAAAGCTCTTGATCGTCTGATAATTATCAGAAATTATTTTCCAGCTTATCCAGGATGGCGTAAGTCCTATCCCCATACAAACGGTAGTGAAGTAAAATGGCAAATAATGTTTAGAAATACCAAAAGCCCCTTAAAAACGCGCATCAGCGAGTAGGTTGGGTGGCAGGTCAAAATGACTTTGTCCCCTGTAGTTCTCAAACATGCTAATCTCTTGTTGTATCTCAATTTCTCTAAAAGCCTGTTCCTCTTATCTCCGTTGGGGCTTTCCATCGGTGATGTAGGAGCTGGAGATATCTGTGGCCTTGTCTCTTGCCGCTCGCGGAAGTTCTAGGCAAAGTAAGGTAAAACTAATGGTTAAGTCCACGGTCTCTTTGTATCTGTGCTGTCATCAGGGAACTGCCACAGCGGTGGAATTACCTAAACAAGGATGAGAATAATGAAGTGGTATTGTGAGTGCACGGGCTTGAAAGGTCCGATTGGGATCTGCTGGGTGAGGGACAAACGCAATACACGGACCTTCGTGGAGCACGTGGCCCTTTTTTGCTGACGGGTTTCTCCGAAATCGTTGTTTGCTGCTGCACTGGCTGCTCCCTGGGGAAGTTTCAAAGGGTTCATCATCACCAAGGCTTACACGCATCTTGCTCATACTGTTATATCACCCGGAAGCACGCGTGGAAACTGCAGTCTCATTGTGCTGGGTATCGGAGACGTTCCTATCCCAGGTAGCTGGCAGGCGAAGGTTGAGGCAGAACTGGAGAGACTGTGAACAAGTGGACTAAACATGTAACTTTTCCACCGAAAAAAGCTGCAAGTTGTGCTCTGGCTTTGTCGGTACCAGCTTTCTCAGCAGTGTCTCAGCTGAGGTGTGAAAAGCCGTCTGGCTTCTGGTGCCATTGTGGAGCTGAGAAAAGACTGGGAAGGAAGAGGCATTAGTTTAAATTTTATGGATCGCTTCACAGATGGAGCGGGAAGGGGGGAGGATCTTGTGTGTTCGGTCAGATGGCTCTGTCAAGGGCCATCCAGTTTCTTTAACAGCGTCGGAAGCATCAGGGAGGAAGATGATGGGGGAGCGGGTGGTTTCTGTGAGGCAAGTGGAAGAGTCAGAGGGGATTTGTTAGGCAGCAGGTTTGACTCCTGTAGGAAAGGTGGTGGTGCTTAGCAATGGCAGAGAAAGGGGAAGAGGAAAGAGGTGATGCAGACAAGTATCCTGAACGCCACTTTCAGTTTGCTATAGTCAGCGCGGTTTAGGGAAGTCTCGACTGCAAAACCCAACCAGTTAGTAGCTGGCAAATGGGCGGCTTTGGGTCTTTTTTCAGATATGTATTTGTCATTTAAGGAATGCATGAAAGCTGTCATCGACTTCAAGTAGAAAGTAAAATATTACGTTACTTCGTGAGCAGTGTTCACGTAGGATTGTTATGAAGGCCCAGATGAAAACGTGTCACAAATACCGGCATGTTTGGCTTCCCTTCCGTGACTAAAGTATTGATCAATGCTGCATGGTTAACTGACTGATCAACAGCAACACTAATATTGGTGGCCTGGACAGTTTTAAGTCCTGTGTTCAGAAACAATGACTATCTGTGTAGGGATCTTGATATCAGACATTGTAAATACTTGTCGACTGGCTGTAGTTTTATGGTCATGCATTACAGAGATCATGGGTTACAGGGTGAGAGTGCTGCTGCAAGGAGGCAGAGCCGGCCGGCTGCTCAGCCCAGCCAGCCCTGGCATTTGGAATTTAACATTTCACCAGTTCCGTGCGACGGGGAGCACAGTGGCTAGCTCCGCGTTGATTTTACATGGCAGCCTGGGAGCGTGTCGAAATCTATGTCTCGTTATTTTTCTTGAGAGGGTTTTCTCTACTCCGCGTCTTCTGGGAGCAGGCTGCCTGGCTGTGGTTAGGGCGCCGGGCAGGAACTCGACGCCGGGCTTCGCCGCAGATTTCCTGTGCGACACCGAGCGAGGCGCTCAACCGCTTGCTGCCTCTCTTCTCCGTTCAGGTCATGAAGTAGTGGTGTTTTTGTGAAGGGAACTTTTGAGCCCCTTGGATAGGGATGACAGAGGGGCTTGGGACATATAACTATGGGGACTTTAACAACAAAAAACCCCGGAATCTGGCTTTCCTGGGGGGAAGTGGAGAGCGCGGCCTTTGCAGGCGGCCAGCTGGCATCTTTGGGCTGCCGGAGTGAGAATCCAAAGAGCAGCCTTTTCCTCTGGGCAGGCTATGGGTAGCAAGTCTCCTTTTTTGTTTTGCTCAGTAAGTCAAAGCTGTGCCAGCACCATTGTCCTGGTGGAAATAAATTAAATCTCCAAAAGGAGTTTGTTTGAATATCCCCCTTAGGCAGGGAAAGTAGAAACAATAACTACTTTATTCTTAACTTGAAACTTTCTTTTCTCAAACTGAATGCCTTCATATAAAGAAATGCAATTTGGGATGTGGTTGTGCAGTTACTTAATGATTTCTTCTTTTCTATTCCATACTACCCACTAGTCTAAGAACAGTTTTCTCATCTGTTTCCTTAAATGGCTTTATCACATTTCTACTGTTCAGTAGCATCATGCTGTCTCTTTTTCTGAAACCAAGTGTCAATTCTGAGGTCATAGAAGCAGCGTTTCCAATTTCTCAGCAAGGAAGTTGGTTTTATGCCGCAATGTTACGTGTGCCACGTAGCTGACCTCTTACTGATGGCAACTCAGAGACTGCTAAGCTGCCACTGTAAATGAAAATAAACAAGACCCCTGGGTTGTTTCTGCAGCTGGCTGGAGATGTGCTTGGTGGGTCTCCTGAGAATGAAGAAGTGCCTCGTGGAAATGCTGTCCGTGTGTGTGTGTTGGAGGTTTACCTGGATCGCTGCCCAGCTTGAAGCAAGTCCAGTTGACACGCTTAAAGTTGGATTAATCTGGTTAGATTACTTGCTGCTATTAATGGTGCTGGGGTTAACTACTCACCCGGCTGCCTTGTTGGGTTTGAGCCACCTTGGCTGAGGTAGCGCGGTAGGGCAGAGTGGTTTGGAAAAGATGTGGTTAAATTGGTCGTTGTAGTATGCTTGTGAAGTTTAGGTGTGTACACAGCAGAGCAACTCATTTAAGCCTTGACTGAAGAGAATATTGGAAAAAAAAAAAGGCGCTAGAAGAGACGGTTCCATCTGCCATATTTTCCCCTAAATTAGGAATTGAGTCTTTTTCATTACTTTTTTCCATTATGGTTCCTCTGGGAATGGTCAAAATATGACTGCACAAAGGACTAAATTCTGGAATTTCATTGAAAGCTTTAACCTATATTCACACTTTGACATTTTTCCTGAAAACAGATGCTGATTTATTGAAAATTGAAAAGGGTTTGTTCTTTCCTATACCAACTGAAGGAGTTGGTGGGATCTTGAGTCCTGAGATACTTGCTGACAGCCACTGTGTCGTTTCTCCTGCTGTGAGTCTGTTTAGGGCACAGGGTACGGCCGTGTCGAGGGCTCACATACAGCCCTCAGTGCTCTCGCCAACATCGAGGTGCCTTCTCTTTTGCCGGTGAGAAGACTCTTAAAAAGAGTTGATCCACTTCCAGCTATTTTCTTTTTTTTTTTTACTTTGATATCATCTCCCCTTCTTCAGCGTGGATGTGGGAGAGCCTGAAGTGAAGCGTGCGGGTGATCACCATCGGGCACCGGTGTTAGGGCTGGTGGCGCGGAAGCTGCTCCCGGATGGGGATGTTTCAGGTGCTTACAAATAAGTTCCTGCAGGGATTGCTGCAGCAACTCAAGATGTTATCTCCTTGCTAGTCTGCTAGGCCTTAGTGCCAAAAATTTGTCACCCGCCGTGAGAAAACTGGCAGAAGAAAACCTGTGCTCGTGCTTCAGCTCCTTCAGTGCAAGTTCAGCTTCCCTGTATAAGTCTAGCTCAAGGGTTTAAATTCAGATGCTGGACTTTGAAAAGCTGAGGTATGTGCCTTCTGTTGGGGGTTGATTTTGGGAGAGAAAAGCAGAGAGAGAGCAGTGATTTCGTAAACCATGCAGCAAGCTTTGTTAGAGCTTGTTTATTATCAATTTACAAAATACTCAGTTAAATATTAATGTGATATAAGAGGAAACCTACGTGTATGTTTGCTAAAGGAAAGTCAGTAGGTCCATAACAGGTTAAGATGCTACATGTTTTTAAACTTTGTTTCACATCTCTTTGGAAGGGAAATTCAGTCATTTCTGAGAGGGAATCCCTGGGAGTATTTTTCTCTATTTTCCATCTCTTTCTTTGTGAAAGTCTGAAAACGCGATGGGAGGACATAGCGAAAATGTTGGAAGTTTTTCTTCAGAATACTCTCTTATGAACTGGCAGATACATTGGGAATATTTTGAGGGTACGGGAGCTGGATGATAAATTTGACAATACCCTAGTTGAATTGGCAGAATAAGTGTGCATGCTGTTTTGGAAAGAATCTCTCCACAGGGCTGTAATAGCTTGATGCCTTCCTCTTCAGTAAGTCATTTTTGTCAAGTTAAAGGCCAAAATTCAAACTGGCTTGTTGTCAAGGACACTAAGCACAGCAGGCAAAAATCCCCAAGGCTACCCAATTCACAGCACAGATAGATAAAACTGGCAGAGCAGAGTTTACTCGTTTACTCCCCTTCCCCCATGAAAAATCCTCTCGCCTGTTGGTTGGGGTTTTTTTCTTTTTTTTTTTTGAGGCTATGGACACTCGCACGCATACTAATACAATTCAACAGCAAGTATTTAAATGGAAGGCTTGTTCATCTGTTTGTGGGTGAAACAATCCCTTATTGTTTGGGAGCTGCGCGGAAATAATGCACAATCCCCGGCAGTGCCCGCGCGGTGCTGTGGGCTGCTGGGGGGCTGTTCCAGCTGTGCTCACCTCCACCACAGCTGGAGGGAACTGTCATCGGGCCCAGGACCCTCTCCAGCATCGCATCCTGGCAAGCGCCAGCCATTGATGCTGTCACGCGACGAAGCAGTTCAAATGGGTTAAGCTCGTAATCCTAAAGCGGGCTGACAGGACTGTAAGAAATGACGGAAAAATCCTGTGGAATTAGGTGTTTGTAATGGCTTTTCTGTTCTACTCTTCGGTCCCTGGTTGTCTCGTAAGAATGTATAGGGCAGCCCATTTAGGAATAAAGGGCGATGTTAAACCACGCTGTTAACTTCAAGTGTTATTGACCACTAGAATACGCCAGAAATATTATGTGGCCCTGAATGTCCTCGCTAATGTGCAGCTTTAGCCACGGTTGGGGTTTTTTTTGAATGGTAGATTTTTCTTTCTCAACTGATTATGAAGGAGCCCTGCTGAAGAAAATAAAATTTGTTTCTTTCATAGTAATCTGATATTATCTTTCTCTTGCAGGTTTTGCTTTTACGGGTAACCAGTCGTAGGCAAAGAAATATTTTCAATAGGGTGCAATCTCTTCTCCTCAAGTTGATGAGGTCTTTCTAGATACCCTGCTTGAAGTAAAATGGCATTTTTGTGTGAGTGAGTTAGGAGGAATAGTGTTTTCTTTGACCTTTTCATATGTTTGCATTTTTGTCTGCTGTAAAAATTTCCTCTAATGGTTAGACTAAAATAAAATGCATATGTTCATATCAATTTAAAGTTTCCATCTCTTGTTTACTTCACAGAATAGCAAATTAAATTTGCATGTGTTCACATCTACTCTTCTAATTAATCTCCCTAGTTTCCAGGACGCTCTATTAAAAGTTCTCCATTGCATTTGTCTCCTTAAAATAAAGGTTAAAACCCCATTGCCTTTTTATTTATTTTGAACTCATGACAGCTACTGACATCGGTCTGAACTCTCTTTTTTCATCATCTTGACATTTCTTCCTCACCCCCCGGATGCGGTCGGTATTGCGTCCCCAGAGCAAACCGGACACGACAGCAGAAAATTCAGTCCCTGTGGTCAGTGTTTTCACATCCGCTAGAACATAGGGTGTATGACTCAAAAAGTTGATTGAAAAAGAAGCACCTTTTGAAATGCATGGGCTCTGCTTTCCTGAAAAGCAAAAGGAAAAAAAAAAAAAGGAAAAAAAAAAAGAAAACACAACAAAACAACGAAAGAAGTCCAGACTGCATATGAAAATTAGCTGAGTGTATGGATTGTGCTGTTGCTTTAACATCATTTTTTGACTACGCAAGAGCCGAATTTAGAAAAAGCGAGGAATTTCAGTTTGATTCAGACTTACGGTGATTGGTGTACTTCCAGGGCAAGCCTTGTGCTTTATCCTTGCAGGTGACGTGTTCTGGTGTTTCTTCACACGTGTGTGCGTTTTTATAAGCATGTGGGAACTGCCGTGTAAACTCGCTATTAAAATGCAGAGGTGTCATTCTACAAGTCTTAAGTCTAATTAGCAGACACCTTGTTGTTGCAAAAGGCTTCTTTAGTGTTAATGGGAAGCCAGTCTGTTAGATTTGGTAAACTTTGGGTTCCGAATTGAGTCGGTGAATGCAAGCTAAAGGTGTGAGGTCACCCTTTGAAAGAAAAACTTGGTGAATATTCTGGGCTCTTGAAATGGTTTTTACTTCAGTGTACATACAGTAGAAATTCCAAGTTGTGTCTTTTGCAGCTCTTCCTTGAAAACTTCTGCAGACTAAGCGCTGCCATTGGAGAAAACAGAAATGTCTTGGTGGGAAAAAAAAAAACATTCTTGAAGTGTTGGAACTTTTAGAATTTGTGAAGAACTTGTGCGTATCTAATTTTTCATCTCTCAGCTATTTCTTACGTGAAACGTTTTTACGTCGATGCATTTCACCCACTCCTGAAATTGTTTTTAACCGGAGTAAAAATGCTTCTGTTAAGGACCCCCCTTCACAGCTGAATGCTGAGAAGGGGTGAGAGAAGGTTAAAAGGTGCAAGTGAAGTCAGGGAGTTGTTAGGTGCCAGCAAGTGCCACGACCACAGTGCGGTCCCTCAACCTGGGGACGTGCCGTTGTCGGAGCAAGGGGCCACATCGTGAAGTCAGGCTTAAAGGACCTTGTTCGACTTGGTAGTTGTGTTGTGCAACCAAGTTGAGTGGTGTCACCGTGCTCGGATTTAAATCTCTGCCCCTGCACTGTTTCCCCAGAGATCATATAATTCATGAAACAATCCCACATTAGATTTACTACTGTAAAGGCACAGGCCGTAGGGATAAATATCTGTCTCTCTGTAAGAACTGACTTACTGTGCAATAATAAACTAAAATGGCAGTATGCTACGTGTACAGCTGGTATACATCGTAGGAGCACCTACGTCTTTTCTTCCTTCTTCCCAAGATTTTTAGGGAATCGAATGTGACTTTTTTTTCCGAGGCGTGTTAATTAGCTGTGTCTGTTACAGCGCGATAAACGAGCTCAGGTACGAGAGTCAGTTGGCCAGACTGCCACCGGCGGGCAACCCCCAGATCTGCTTAGGGTAATGTAATCAGTTCCGATAATTGCGCTGTCCCCAGCTTTTATTAGTAGTGCTTGTACATGGTCTAGAAGGAGACTTTGGCAAACAAAAGGAACATGTAAACAGGCGCTTTTCTGCGTTTGGTTCTTGAGTTTAAATACCTTCTCAGAGTTAAAAGGTCTGTCTGGTAACAGGATAAATAACACTATAGTATAATCTGACAGCTTGGTCTGGGCTTGCAGTCACAGGTTTTTTTGTTGTCGAGGTGGGGTTTTTTTTGTTCAATCAGAAAAGTAATTTGACTTGTCTACAGATAATGTTTTGATAAACTTCAATAGCGGTTAGCAAACCAGCCATCAAGTGGGATTTATAAAAAGTTGCTTGGGAAAATGTCTTGTAAGTAGTCTGCAATTCGAGGCATTTCCTTCACAGGATGCTTATCAAGTCCTCATGTGCTATTTCCAAATTGAACTAGAGCATAGATGAGAATATTTCTGATAGAAGGAGGGGGAAGGAAGAAACGAAAGCCCAACTGGAAAGTAGTACCAGGTGTGGGGGTTTTTTTAATCATTGCCTTAGGATGTAAATCCTACAAGTGTGCAGAGAAACAACAGACTTTGAAACACCAGAAAGAAACAGGTTAATCTGTGGTGTTTGAGGTGACGCTGGCAGTACAAACGGGATTGAAATAGTCAGTGTAGGACTGGTGAGTAAATATGCTAGAAGCCTTCACATAAACTGACTGCTCTTTGATAGTCTGCATACCAAGTAAAGACAAAACGTCCTGCTTGTGTCTGTGATGTTTCTTCACCAGGGAGGCTGTATCAGGCACAAGAGCTGTGAGTTTTAAGGACGAGCATCTTCCAGATGCTGATTTAGAGCTCTTTTTTAAGTGACAGCACCAATCAAAAACTCACGCAGGAAGCCCCGGTCTTGGCTGCCAGCCTCGTCTGGGTTGCCAGAATGAAGATGTTGCAAGACCAAGGGAAGAAGGATTCAGCGAATGGGTTTTTTTTTTTGCAGGGATTTCTTCTAGCTATGGTTGTTTCACAACTCAGCAGTGCAGCCTGGCACACAGAAGCTGTCTACAGATTTCGGGAGACAGTGCTGCCTTAGTCGATCATCAGGCTGATGGATAAACTTCTGGAACAAGCTTAATCTTCTTTCCAGACTTAAAAATTACCAGGCTGAAAAAAGGATTGCACCTGTCATTCTTGTCTAATGAATTTTTGGCTCCCCATCTGATTTCAGTCAAGTTTGGTAAGAACAGAGATGTTAAGAATAGGGGGTCTCCAAGACCTGTGGAGATGAGGAGCTTGGCAGAAGGAATCCCCCTTCCCGTGGTCCACCGAAGCTGCTGGAGGGGGCAAGGAGGGGTGTCCGGTCTTCATTGCAGCCATATGGTCAGGAGATGTGGAAGGAGCAACCAGGAAGAGTTTGAGAGGAGCTCTGGGGTACAAAGGGGAAGGACACACATGTATTAAGTCCACCCCACACCTAAAGATAAATTGAGCTACATGAATTAAACCCCTAATTGTGCAACCGGACTGAGAGTGTTTTTTGGTTAAGTTGTTTTGTTACCCTCCCCCCCAAATTTACCAACATTCTCTCAGGGAAACATCCAGATGACTTTATGGAGCACCTGTAATAACAATCCCTGTATGTCTAACACAACTTAGTGGTTGTGTTTTGCTTTTTAACCCAGATGAAATTGTGTGCTGATTTCTTCCACAAAGATTCATCCGTGTCCTGCGAGCGCGTCCCTTACAACACGCGCCAATGCATCAACCTCCTACTGGCATTTTTTAATTAAAAGAACAGCACTATCACTTCAGATTAGTGCCACGTAACTTATTTTAGTCAGGAGTGAAATGGTGTTTAAAGGTTTTTCTCTGATGAAAATTGTTTATTAAATTTTGCTCTCTTTTCCTTCCATCTAGTAGTTTATCATTCAGTGCTTGGACAATTCCTAGGTGTGCGAGCCCTGTTAGTGATATGAATGCAAATAAGAGGTTTGCTTTTAATATCTCGAGTATTTGATAAATAGGAATCACCTTCTTAAAAACACAGCAAACAAGAAAAAAGACCCAACAAAACCAAACACTATATTATTTTATGGTTCTCACAAAGCATGTGTTATCCTGTTTTCAAGTGCGTTCCCTGTGTTGAGAAGGTAGTAAAGAATTAGATATTTCTGGAAGCTTCTGTGTCACGAATGGCGAAGAGGGTTTTTTTTGTAATCCTGTTAAGTAAAATTGTTAGGCCTCCGTTATACTAAATTATTTTGAGAGCAAGTAATATACCCAATGCAAGCTAGCCCTGGTGAGAATTTTCCTCATACAGCATTTCATTTTATCTGGAATATTAGCACTGCTAACCATCCGTGCGGAATGCGATGTGTCAAATCTATTTAATTAATTTAAAATGGGAGGCAAGCGTCTTAGGCTTTGACTGAACCAGCTGTCCCCATGTATTTGGGGTTTTTGGACTTTGGATGTCTTAATACAGTAGTTTGATAAAGAACTTTATTTTTATGTATTTTTTTCTTGCAGCCAAGTGGTGTTGCTTACATAAAATCTTGTGTCTGAATATGAAACGCTTGAGCATAGGAAGAGACATGGGATCTTTTTATTCAAGCTCCAGGTTGTTTATATAATAACTTCAATCAAGGTATCTCAGAACAGTAGTGGGATTATAATTTCGTGATGTGATGGCCGCTACTGACATTTTGCACTAGGAAAACAGCAAAGAGTTGCTTTTGCAGGCAAAGTGATGAATGTGTAATGTTCAGAAAATTATAACCAACCAGCCTGGTCAGAATAACGCGCTAGAACGTTTTCATCAAGATCCCAGCCTTTGTGACTGTGAATTCACTTGGGATTAGAGAAGGGGTTTCCTTTTTTGAGTAGCTTGCAAGTTTTTCTTGAAAAAAATTGCCTGGGGTGAGGTGTCCACATACATTGCTGTTAAGCCACTGTTGAAAAACTAACTTTGCAATTAAAGTGTTTATTTCTTTGATAAAAAGAGTATGTCTTTGCTGGAGCGCTGTATGCATGCTGTACCTTATCTGTTTGTATTCTAAATTCTATTTTTATTCTGCTCTCTGAAGCCAATCTGTAACTAAAACATTCCTAGCATCTTTTGGCTGGAGATACAGTCAAGGATGTTTTTCATCCTGCTTTAAAGAAGACGATTCCAGCCTTTCTTGAAGTCGCTCCAAAGGAAATTTCCTTCCATAGCGGCTCTGGTGATGACGAGGGAAGACACTGCTTATGGTCCAAAGGTTTAGTGATGTTCTCGTGTTGTTGTCATGTCCTACCGTGCTTAATCTGAAAACAAATGGAAATGTTTAACATCATGAGATGGTGCAAGATAACAGTTGGAGTCGCTCTGTATCGGTGATGTTAGTTCTGCTTGAGCTCGCTCAGCGCGCGAGTTGGTTGTTAGCAGCATAATGTGGATAAAACGTTTTAGGGGCACGAAGAAAGGCCCTGTGGCAATGTCCACAGGCGACAGACCTCCCTCCCCACCTCCCGACTAAATCGAAGGGTATCTGCCGTCGCGGATTGGATTTTCTTGCTTGACCATAGATTGGCTCTGGCCAGACTTGTTTGTTTTGTTGTTCATCCCTGGTGACTGTCAGTAGCGCCGGGCTGAATAAACAGAGACTATTGATCAAATTTGAAGTCATTAACTTGGCAGTTTAAATAGATGCTGTCCTATATAATTAGAACAAGGGAGTAACACATAGGGTGATACAGCTTTATTCTGAATAAAAGCCTTCTTTTCATGAAATCTTGTTTGGTGCTATTCAGCTCTCAGTTTTGTGCCTCCCATAGGTCGCACCCGAATTAGACGTTTTGCTTAAAATACCTGGACAGCTTTGCTTGTGTGAGAGAGCGATGGCGTTGATGTCACATGGATCCGTTGTTGAGCTTTGCTACTAATTGGAAGTGGTGTGTGGAAGCGAGGGGTGCTACCGTGAGGTTCCTGGTTAACCACATCCAGCTAGCGCGCCGCTCGGGGAAGCGAGCGAGCAGCAGCGCTTCCAACTCGGAAGCAGCAGCGGTTTTCGATTGTCCATCTCCCTGCTGCTCAGGCCGAGAGAAACACGTGCCCGTTAGATCTGGGTGTTTGTACTCAAACAAAACGAGTGTTTAATTATTTCTGAAGGGCGATGTTTCCTCTTCGTGCCTGCTGTCGCACGAGGTGCCTGTCACCCTTCTAAATCATTTTCACGTTTCAGATGGAGCGTGGCCATCAGACACTTGGAGTATTTTGCCGTACGTATTGTGGACTCCTCGAAGATCCCTTCCAGACGGCTGCCGGTGTCACGTGAGCGTGTCGGCAAGGAGCAGCAATAATCTCATTAATGGATGTGCGGCGCGAGCCTGCGGCCAGCCCGGCGGTCCCGGG
>NW_009730622.1:13944-38078 GCF_000703405.1 Apaloderma vittatum
GAGAGCGTGCAAATCCAGCGGTGGGATGCACGCGTATTGACCCACATTTCCTCGGGCAGAGCAGCGGTCCCGTGCGCCGCCCTCCCTGCTCGGAAATCGGATGAGAACTGATGTAACTCGGTTCACTCAGCGTTCGCATGACCCGAGCCAAAGTGCTTTGCGGGATTTACACAAAAACTTTCATGCTAATTCCTAGGGAAGTTTGTTACGTAGTGATGTTTTTCCAGGACAAATGTCCTGCAGAAGAGAATAACAGTTTTGTACTTGGCTCAATTCTGATCGTTCTCTTACTGTCAGTTTTAAAGAGGAGTAGTTATTAAATAAGTTGGGTTTATTTTTTTTTCTCTACACAAAAACTTTCATGCTAATTCCTAGGGAAGTTTGTTACGTAGGGATGTTTTTCCACGACAAATGTCCTGCAGAAGAGAATAACAGTTTTGTACTTGGCTCAATAGAAAGAACCAAAATAAGTGAATGAACGATAAAAATTTGGCTTCCAGAAGCTATTAATGCCTCTGTAATTGCGGTCTTTTTTTGGAACTAGCCTTGTCTCTTTCCTGTTCTCCTTTCCCCTCTGCCACAGCCTCCTTGTTCCCCGCAACGCACAGGTACCCCCCTCCCTCCCTCCCCGTTCCCTGGTGCCACCGCTGTCCCCTCGCACCCCCGGCCACCTCAGCATCGCTGGCAGGGGCCCGGGCTCATCAGCCGACACAAATTTATTGACCGATGGGTACCCAGCGTTGCTGCTCACCTTTTAGCATCGGTGCCCTTCGCAAATGCAGTCGCGCGTTGGGTGCCGCCTGAGTTTCGTTGTTTGCAAATGAGGAGGGTTTGAGCTGAGCTCTCTGAACGAATGAAAAAGAAAAGAAAAAAAAAACCTGCATAAAGGAAGCAGAGAGCTATTTGTAACGTCTTGGGCGGACACTGAAAGGGATCAAAACAGGCTCAATAATCGCCAAACGAACTATGGAAGATTTTTCGAGCTGAAAATTTCCAGGAATTAAAAACAATATTCTAAAACAAGTGATGTATTCTATCGAAAAGCAGAAGTGATGCCAAGAATTTAATTTGGGTGAACACATTTTATTTCCTCTTCCTGAATTTAAACTTTGCACCTTTATTACAGCTTTCTGTATTGGCAATTACTGAAGTAGTTTTTCCTGTTTTGTAGCTAAGCACTTAATCAGTCTGAATTTATTTTTTTTTTTCATTTTACCTGGACAGCCAAGATGTCATTTTTCCATTTTCTTCCGTGTGCATCTTCAGTCACCTGGAACCTGATGCATATAATTTGAGTATGAAATGGTAACGAGGACAGAATTAGGTGCGTGACTGTATTTTGCCCAGTGTCGGGACGCAGAGTTGATGTCACAGGCTTGTGGCTGGTGTTCCTGCAGAACGGGGGCTGCTGCAAGCACAGGGGGGCGGCCGTGCCCGTACCAACAACTGAGCTCTGCTCGAACTGGAAGGACTGGGGAAAAAATGCTGGATAGTGGTTTTATTTGAACCCCTGCTCCGTTCTTGACATACGGCGTCGGTTACATGTGACGAGTAAAACTGCTTACCAGCCTTCTAGTACAGGTTTCCTATCCAAGTGGTGTTTTAAACAACTCTGTGGAGTATTTCCTGCAGTAATACCTTTACTTGACTTGCTTTAAACAAATGCAGTCTTGCCATTTCTGTAATCTGTACTGTCTGTTCTGCATTGGCAGCAGATGAAACCCGGCGAAAGAACAGAGGTTAAAACCATTCACTAAATATTACATGTACAGTAAGAAGGTAATCGTCAAAAAGTGAAGTATTTTAATTCCATCTAGCTTGGACAAACCCTACACTTCTCCCCACCAGACACTGAAAGCGTTTATACCTCAGTGCTAACATCCAAGTTAGGGACAAAACTTCATTTTTTTCATGCGCTCTTAGGCTCTGCCACTTCTTTCCAGCACGAGCTCGATCTTGATGATCCACATGTTTGTTATCCTCAGGTTGATAACGACAGCCCAGGGAGCCACAGGAAGAAAGAAGTGCTTCGGAATGAATTCCAGCTGGTTCCGTTTTTTGGCTGTCCGTTCGCTGAGCAGCCTAGAACACAATGAACTCACCGCTCTAGGCTTTCGGACGCTGTTAACTCTTCACTGAGTATTAACTTTCACCGCCCTGATTTTTAAATCTGAGCTTGTTCTCTGTCTGTTCAGGCAGAACCACTCAGTCTCATCCGTTTTGTTACCGTGCTCACCACAAAACGAACAACAGATTTGCAAACGAGGAATGCAAAAAGCTGTAAGAATATGACAAAGATCCCTTGGCGGTGAGGCCCACAGCTTTGAAAAGCTTTGTATGACAAGACTCGAGGCTTTTTAAGTTTAACGTGCCAAAAAGCACACGGTGTGCCTTGGTTAGAATATGAGCACGGAAAACAACTTGATGCACTAGAGATCAGGGCAAGTTTGTAAGTCAGTAGGTAGCCTGGGGTATGTGGTTTTTAACACAATGATGCGATGCTGATGCCTCACTTGAAAGAAAGAATGCTTTTTGTTTATTTGCAAAAAAAAATAAATTGAGGTGTTGACCGTGCCTCTTGAAAAGTCATCCAGTACCTGTTGGAATTTGTTCTGGTGGCAGGTACTGAAGTTGTTAGTAATGCTAGATGAAGGGCTTGGTAAGTGTTGCTCTTTGCTGTAGATTTCTAGTAACCGTTTGTATAAGATGTCCAGTTTATGGAAGAAATGCAAAATGGGTCTGCATTTTACTACAACAGCTCAAGCCCAGTGCATTGCTTTTCCCGATGTTTATTCTTTTTGCCTGTCGAATATTCTGTAGGCTAAATTTCTTTTTCTGTGGGATTCCTGTATTGGAGGTTTTCCACTTGAAGGGTTCAGGATGAGAAAAGAAATGGGGGTTCTTGAATATTGTGTCCATGGTTGTCATCAATGTTTTATACATTTAACGGCAACTTCTAAAAACTACCCTGGCAAAATTTGTTGTTTCTTATTTTCAAAGTGTTTGGGGTTTTTTTTGGTGTATTTTTTTGCTGACAGCTAATCTCAACATCAGCAGCATCCTAGGTCACCTAAGCAATTCTCTTGCCAGCTTCTTGCTCTCGGTCTGGGAGCGCAGCTTTAGTTTACCACCGAGCGGAGCGGTTCTCCTGTGACCAGAGCCAAACCAGTATATTTAGTTTTAAGGCAACATTCCATGTGAACTGTTTAACTAAAACTCTTCTCCTAATACATTTAAGCCCTCATGGGATGAACTAATAGTTTACATAGTTTACAACTTACACAGAACTTGACGCCATTCATTTTTTAAATAGCAATGTTCTTCTTTTCAAGCAACCTGCTTAATGCATGATGAAAACCAGACATTAATTTTTGTACTGTTTATTAAAATACCCCCATTGGAATATTTTGTTACTGTAAAAGTTGATTCTGTACCTTCTTTAATTGCAGTGAGATATCAAAGCAGCTAAATACTGGTTCTGTCTAGAAAAACAAATCTCAGTTCTTAAATTGATATTGAGAATGTGTTAAATTGCATTTGGTTCTCCTCCTTTACAATAGTGTTTAACATTCAAATTGCTTTGCTGAAATAGTGACACTACCTGTACGTGAAGGGCTGTAAATACCAGCTGCTCTTTTTTAGGTTTTAAACTGAAAAATCCGCTTCCTTTTAGCTTGGGAGTTTTAGACTTTTTTTAGTGTTTGACAGAAACTCAGCGTTCCTTTTGAAATGTTGCTCGGCTCTATCTAGCCCGTCTTTGCCAAGATTTTCAGTACCGAGGTTTCTGCTTTCGCAGGTTTTACATGTCTTGCAGTGGAAGGTCAGTCTCTCTGCAAAACGGGCTTCATGTGCGAAGAGAGCTGGATGTAATATTGGGTTAGAAAATACAAAAGTTTTCTTCCTGTCCTTTAAAAAATGTTTCACTCCGTGGACAGGACCCCAAGGCTGGATCCGTTTTGTCTGGTTGGGCTTTCTGCTAATTCTCGTCAGGCACCTGCAAATGCGTTACTTCTGGTTTTGGTCTCGTGTTCTGTATTTTTCCTCCTTTATAAAGCAGCAGAGAGCAGTTGTGCAGGTTTTTCCTCCTGGATTTAGGAAATGTATGTCTCGTAAAAAGCTCTACGTCTGTTCATTGGATGGTGTTTTGAGAGGGGAAAAAAAAAAAGCTGCTGTTAATGCAGAAATGTCCTTGTAACTTGAGTCTCACACACGTGTTCTGAAACATAGAGTAGTGGTGTGGTTAGCCCCATAGAGAGTATCTGGAAAGAAGGGGGGGCTAAATTTCTGTGGTTTATAGCAAACATAATATTTATTGGAAAAGCCTTTTATGCACTGAATTAATAAGCAAATGATCAGCTGCACAGGAGAGTCCTTATAAGCTTCTTTTTTGGAAATGAAAATAAGGTGTTTAACACTTTAAACATTTAACTTACGAGAGCGGAGATCAGAGACACGTTAAATTAAACACACCAAAATGAACTGCTGACTGAGCAGCAGGCGGGGCTGCGCAGGGGCTCTCCTTCTCCGTTACAGGAGTGTCAACTATTTAACACTTAATTTCTGCCTAGGTAATACCTACAGCATTCAGGGAAGGGTTGGGGTTTTTTTTCTGTGTATGTACAGCTAGTGTTTTCCAGGGAATCAGATCTTTACATCCGCAGCGTTGGGCAGCCTTCTGAGAAAGAACCTTTTGTTCTCGAGGAGCGTGGGCATCGGGCTAGGTTGGAGCTCACTCCCCAAGCGCTGCCCGGGACCTTTTGGGAGCGGTGTTGGGTTGAAGGTACGGTCCGGTTAGGTACCAGCATTTGTAGAGAGTTGGAAAAAAAGGTGCTTTGACAACTCCCAAGTGTTAGAAGTGCGAAATATTTTTGGCAATCTTAGGAAAAATCAGTTTGGAATCTGAGTTATGAGTGCATGTGGGTGGAGGAACGTGGTTTTCATGCTTTAGGAATTTTTTTCCAGATGCTTTTTCAGTAACTATAAAAGTGAAGTATTTAGACTGCAGCATGGATTTACTCCTTAGTTTTAATGTAATTTAAGAAAATTGAGCCACGTAGCTTCATGGCATGTTTTTAACTTCATTATGGGGGTAATGTCGTGCGGCACAACGTCGGTGCCTCTTTCAGAACGTGAGCACAAGTATGTGCAAGCTGTGCAGATAAGCCTGTCTTGATAGACATTACTTGCTTGAAAATATGAATTATTCAACGCAAGTGCACGTGGTTGGAGATGCAAGAGCTGTAAGAGAAGAAACGCAGAATTACGTTGATCCCAATAACTACAACTTGCACAATGAAGTGTAGTGTAAACGTAAAATGTCATCTTGTTTTTCCAGTTTTGTCATTGAAATTGCTTTGTTTCGCTGTCAGCTGGGAGATTCTATTTGCCCTGAGAACTGGGATATTGTTCTGTGTGGTTTTAACGGAAATTTTGAGTTCTTTCCGGATACTTCTCTTTCTTACTGGCATATATAGAAGCCGACACTATAGGTGAGGCCTGAGCATAGATGTACTTTGTTTTCAGAGAACTGGGAGACCATTTGTGAACATTTTAGCGAAGGAAAAGCTTGACTGAATTTGGTAAATCTCTCTCTACAAAATTATTATTCCACTTGGCTGTGGTTCTGCAAGACTGATTTTTAAAAACAATGCAGTGAGTATAAATGACTTTATGTGCTGTTAACATTTTCCCCGGTGACCCCGTGTAACCGATGGGGTGTTTTTCGAGAACGGCTGTGAAATGGTGACAGCAATAACTGCCTGACCTCTTGAATTCCATTTCTTGAAGGAAGTGGTTGTGCTTCGAACGTGTTGGGTGACAGTCTGCAGCAAAGAGGTGCGAGGAGGGAGGACGGTGCTTCCAGGAGCAGCTTCGCCAGTTCCAGCCTCGCTCTGGCCCCCACGTCGCCGCTGTATTTTGTACAGCTCAGCAGGCTCTGCAGGGCCGAGAAGAATAAGAGCTGAAGGTGGTGAAGCAGTTTATGAAAGGTTTACCCTAAAAAAACCCAAAACTTGAAGGAAAAAAAAAAGGCACCCCTGGAAGTACAATCTCAGTGAGAAATGGGAACGCAATGTAGCTGGAATTTGCCCTGTGGTACACAAGGCAAAGAAATCCCATGAGCAGCTTCTGCTTTGGGAGCTGAGGCTGGTCTGAGGGCAAGGCTCGAGCAGTCGGCGGTGCCTGTGGTTTATGTCGGACTTAAAACCAGGAGATTGTAGAAAGCCTGAGAAGGTTCTTGGCCGGGATTAGAGGAAGACATAGCAAAGGCGTAAGAGAACTGATGTAAGAACTAGAATTTAATCACAGATTTAATCTGGGAGGTAGCCTTTTTATCAGGCATTTGTTAGGGGTGAGCAGAGAAGAGAAAGAACAGCCAGTATGAGGAATAATTGGATATGCTTATTTCCACCCCTTGATTTGTGTGCCTTTCTGTGATTCTGTACATCAGCATTCGTTCAGCTTCCTATTGATCTAATTTTTTTTAAACCTTGCAATATTTCTTCAGCTAATTCCTTAACTTTTAATGTTTCTCCAAGGTTTACATCTCAAACTTGCTTTACTCATCTTGTGTTGCACGGAGTCTCAGTTAACTGGGAGTTTAATGAGTCTTGTTCTTCCAATAGTCCTGTGGTGGGTTTTCAATGATTTATGTTATTGAGAGCTAAACCAGCCCTTGCTAGTGTGTGTATGAAGACTTACTGTTGGTCACTGGAGGATTTTTCAGTCTGAGTAATTCTTAGGAATCCTGGAGATGAAACTCTTCTGTTTTGTCAACTTGGTATTGTTTGCGCTATGAGGACTGACTCCTTGTCCGTGACGGGTTTTTGCTTAGGTAGGATGAAATTTTGATTCCTGGCTAAGTAGATACTTTAATGACATGTTAATGGACTAATAAAAATGGCTTTTTCTGGGTGTGTGTGGTTTTTTGAAGATCTCTTCAAAGTTCTCTAGTGTTTGCAACTGGCTGCACAAAGCCAAGTTCCAACCCACGAGGAAAACATGCCTTGAAAAGAGGCTTTGATTTTTACTGCAGCCTACACAAAAGGGCCACAAAAAGGCTTCGTGTATCAAATATAGCGACTCTTTGAGAATTGAGGTTTATTTAATGAAGCATTGCTTTAATCTGGTAGTCAGGGGCTGGTTTAGCGTGAGTTTAGCAAGAGTGTTCTGATGTCCGCCGGTCCTGGAGCCTGCGAGGGGTCTCAGGGGTTTTTTGGTCGGCTTCCGTGTCAGATCGCAAATCTCATTGGCACCACGATGCTAAGATCAGTAGCGAAGGCCACTCGTTGTACACGTCTGCCTAAAATTAGTTCTCTACTGCTAATTGGTTTCTTTGGCAGATGTAACGGAAGACTTTGGATTTGTTTGTCTTTTTCCACACGCTGGGCGTTCTGCGCTTCAGAGTCGGTCACTGAGAAGTTAAAACGGTCGTGGATTTATGCATTTCAGTCTCGAGCAGACGAAAAGAAAGCTCAAAAGTATTCCTAAAGCAAACAAAAAAAGGACTAGAATAGAAACCTTGGCCTTTGTGGCCACAATTTAAACTCCACTTTGTGAATAAAGTGGTGTTTTGCAGTACGGTGATGTGGCTCACCATGAAGAAACTGCATTTTTACACATTTGGTGCCCTCAGCCATCTTTCCCATTAAACCCTTTCTCTCGTACCCTACCAAATATAAATAATTGTCACCCTTTAAAAAAACAGAGCACCTCAAACCTTCGTGGGTTGCCTAGTAGGAGACATAAAAGCAGGCGTTTCTCTGCAGCGAAGCCTCCTTTAAAGTTCTATGCGGAGCATGGGAACGGTAAGCAGAGTCATTCGTCAAGAGGTTCAGAAGCGGTGGCTTGTGGCATTCAGAGTATTTGCCACAAAATGTGCCAGCCCGTTTGGACGAGACGTGATTTCACAGAACCGATTCAGCAAGGATTTCAATTGTGGGGCCACAGCTTTGGGGCGTTAGAGCAGCATGTGGTAAACAGCTGATGTTCGCTTTTGGGGTTTTTTTCTTGAAGGCTTTTTACCATTCCAAGCACGTTGTTTTTTTAATTTGCAGCCTTTGGAAAACTATTTTTCAAAATGGCAAATTTTTTTGCTGTGCAAACCAGCCTGTAAGCTGGCGTGTGCAGGGGGCTCTCCGGCTCCTGAACCTTGCCTCCAGCACTGGTCACCAGTCAAAAACTGGGCAGACTTTTAAGCATTAGCAGAGATGTTTCCACTACTTGGCTGCATCAGATTTGACCTTTTTTTGTTTTTCAATAGCATGCAGTAACTTTTTAGTTCCATTTTATGTCAAGATCTTTATTCTGCTCGCCCCAAAAACCTCATTGTTCTTCACTTCTTGCTTCTATCTGAAACCAAACCAGCTGACCAGCGATGCTTTTAATGGTCATGCTACAAATCTCTGTGATTAAAGATGGTCTACGCAGAAGCAAATATTAAGTAAAGCCCTTTCTACGTCATCAGCCTGCTGGCCTGTGTTTATCTTCTGTCAGAA
Organism: Apaloderma vittatum; assembly: GCF_000703405.1. Lineage (NCBI taxonomy): Eukaryota > Metazoa > Chordata > Aves > Trogoniformes > Trogonidae > Apaloderma > Apaloderma vittatum. The sequence continues at coordinate 22,440 of NW_009730622.1, forward strand.
AGTAAAATGAATGTATCCTGGAATCTCGCTGCCTGTTTGTACGAGCGCAAATGATTAACCTGGAATATCAAAGGGAAGGCCGAAGACGGCTGCAGGGTGGCTTTGCCAGCATTGCTCAGTGGTGACTGTCCCTCCCCCTTTCCTAAGGAAGATGTGGACGTACTGCTGGTTCGTCTTGTCTTCCAAATCGACCTGAGTGCTAAGTTGAAGGCCATTTGCTTGCGATTTCACTTTGGGGACCTACAGAGTATTTTAATCATCCTTTTATATATTTTTTTTCTTTTCCCTCCCCTAGGTCTCATAAACACAACTGCCTCGGTTTCGCGCGGTGCTGCTGAAAACAGTTGTAGCATCGTAGCACTGGGTGACTGAAAATGCTCGTAGCATCTTAGCAGGGGGACGGGGTACGTTGTACTTGAATGGCTGAGGTGTTGATGCCGAGGCGAGGGCGTGAGGACTCTCCTGCAGACAAGCAGCCGTCCTTGGAGCGCTGACAATTAAGGAGGAGGAACGTGCACACCAGAGCTTTGGTGCGATCACTTGGGGAATGGTTCCTCACCGGGGCTGTCTTTCTCTGCCTCCTTTTTGGAAAATGCTGGCCTGGCTGCCGAGATGGGCACCTCGGTGTCGAAGCGGCAGCTTTTCTGATGCAGTTCTCACCTGGGTTGTTCGGACTTCGGGGCTGCTCTTTGCTTTTCTTTACTACACCCGTCGGCATCTCGCTTCTGCGGCACCAACTGAACTGCAGGAGTCGATTCTAATTTGGAACCAGGGTGGGCAACTGGGGGCTGGCGGAAGAACCACTCAACTCGCTCAAATTACATCTGCGTTGAAGACATCCCCAGGGTGAACGCTGATTTTTGTATAAGGCTCATCCTTTCTTCACCTCCTGCCAAATAGGCTTTCACACCAGTCCTTCACCCAGCTGGCTAATTTGGCCTTTGAAATTATCTCACTAATGTCAGGTACTTGGAAAAAAAATACAACCCAACATTCCCATCCCTTTATAAATATTATAATCTAGATGTTAAGACATTGTTGCCATGTTGTTTGGGATCTGTTGTGTTAAAAAAAAATTAAAATAAAATAGTTCTTCAGCGCTGTGCAGCAATCCAGAGCGGAGTATAAACAAATACTGTGTCAAGCTGAAACAAGTCGGTTGACTTTGAGAAAGCAGAATGTAAATGTCCAAGTCGGGAGAATTGGTACCTTTTGTAACATTGCTGACAAGCCCGAAACTCTTCTGGTTTAAAAGAAACAGAAACAAAACCCAAAAAGCACTCTGGAAAGTAGGCAAAGAGGGGGGGTTGTGGTTGCAGATCGGGATTTGCCCCATTCTCCTGTGCTGCTTCTAATGCAGGGATGAAATTAATAACTTTTTAAGCCTTCGTAGCTAAATCTACCTGAGTTTGCAGGTTTGGGGCTCCAAGTAGCAGCAGTCTTGCTGAGCAGCTTGTGGAGTTTTAAGAAGGAAATCTAGTGTCCAGCCAGCTGAGCAGGGCAGGGAGGGGCTGTCTGCGCCGCCGCTGGCGCGGTGTCGTGCCCGCCTCTCCCCATTGCTGACCTTGGTCACCTGTTTCTTTACTGGAATTTAGAAATCTACGGCTTCCGAGCGATAGAGCACTTGAAAATATTTTTTTTCTCTAGTGGGTTTCATATGCAAATAGTGAAACAGAGCCAACAATCCATCTCGGGCAGCCTGGAGATTCTGGAGATTGCTCCATAAAGGTTTATTTCGGCTATTAGCTGTTGTGCCATTATTTTTCTTACAAGAGAGTGCAACGATTTTTTGCAACCTAAAATTGAGGGGTTCGCAGGCTGCAACTGGAAAACTGGCAGCCGTGCGGCTCTACTGTAGACTGAAAGCCTGTGGCGGAGGGAGAAGAGTTAAATGAAAAAAAGATAATTCTTCAATAATAGCTTTAGGAACTTATGCTGCAAGTTAGCTCTGGAAAGCATGTCTGAAATATGGAATAAAGGTAATAATTATATAGTGAAACTATATGCAGGTAGCTGCAGATGGCATGGTTTCCCAGCTCAATAATGTATTCTTAAAAAAAAGAAAAAAAAGAAAGAAAAGCTCTCCCACTCATAGGAACTTTAAAATTCCTTTTGGCTAGTGCCAGAACATACCAATTATGATTTTCCTGTACTGATTCCCTGGTTTTCTGGTATTTTTTCCTCTGAAGCACTCGCAACAGGAAGAGGAAATTAAAGTTTGCTGTACCATGCTTGCATAGAACAGCGGATGGTGACTCCATAATCCTGTTTTGTTTCAAACTGAATTGCCATAGTCCTGCAGATTTCTCTTTTTGGGTCAGTTGTTAAAAAAAAAAAAAAGAGAAGAGAAGCTTTCTCTGATTATGAAGTTTACAACTGTGAGAAATAAGTAATTTTTAATCCATTCTAAAAATAGCTTCCTGGTGTGGCTGCTTTAATTAGTAGAAAGACGGAGTATTTGTGTGTTTTTTTCCATGAACATTTGGGTTAAAGAGTGGATTTCCTCAGTCTGTTTGCTTGACCTGTGAGGTGAGGGGGTTTTTATTCTGCTAGCGGTGTTAGCAGGGGAACGTTGCTCTGCAGTTGAGGTGGAATCCTAGTAGAAGGGTAAAAAAAAAATAAATAAAATTCGTTCCCATATTTTTGCTACTGCATCTTCACTTTCCCTAGTACAGAATTAAGGTGAGAGTGAGGAACCAGGTGAGGTGGAGAAGGAGAACTGGGCTGTGCTGGGGGAAATGGCCATTCCAGTATCTTCTGAGCTTTCGTTCTGGTGGTGAGAGATCAGAACTGGGTGAGAAAGAGACGACCTCAACAAGTAGTTAGGTCTTTTATCCTTGTCTCCCTTTCCTGGGTCCTTGTTTAGATAAGTTAGAGCTCTGCTATTTTCATCTTTGGCGCGGTAGTTAGCTTTCCTGGCCTGTTAGAGGAGTTTAATGGACACTGAACAACTTGGATTGCTGAGATTGTACTGAGCAGTCCGTTACTGAAAAGCAAAATTAGACTTGTAGCTGGTGCTACACCTAGTAGAAATGAGATTTATGCGAGTTTCCTGATGTAATTTTTGCTTAAACTACTGTGCCGTTTAGTGGAATTGGAGAGAGGGAGATGATGTCTCATTTGTGGCCCTTTCAAAGAAAACATCGTGATACAATTAATTTTTTTTTTTGCTCTATGTTTCTTTTTCTCTCTCTCTCTCCTGGGTGAGGTCCTGTCACACGTGCCACAGAACCTTTTTGTATTTGCAGACTGCTGACGCCGTTTTAGCCTATCTCCCAGGCTCTGTTTTACGATGTGTGGCCGACCTTTTGTGTGCAAAGAGCAGGAGCTTGCACGGGGGTTGATGGGATTTTGCGTAGAGATACCTTCCGGGAGTCCCAGAACCTTTCTTGCTTCAGAAACTGTTTAGTTCTTGTTCTCACACGACAGCAATCTGGTTTAACATTTATGCAAGCACGCGGCATAGAAAATCAGGAGATTTTAATGCAAGAAATTAAATATTCTGTGTGTCAGAACAATAGAACAAAGGCAGCAAAGGAATTTTTCCCTATGTATATCTTTATCTACAGAACACAATGCTCCCATCTAATCTTTGGGTGGCTTTTTATGTCTTAGGATCAGTTAGTATTGTAGCCGATATGATTGCCAGAAGGTTTGGTTTTTACAGTTTAAAGATTTCTTCACCTGATATTTTGTTTTGCAGTATTATGTGCCAAGAATCTCGCAAAGAAAGATTTCTTCAGTAAGTATGCCCTGACTGTGTCATTTTCTGCTCTTGATTAATCAGATTTATGTTGATTGTACATTACTGTCACCTAGGTGTGTCATTTGTTGTGTGCTTCCATTCTTGTAGTAACATTGTATTACTACGTGAGTACACCTTACCCTGAGTTGTATTTAGGTAGCATAAGACTCTAGGGTTGGAAAGACCGAGGACTGGCAAATTCTGATTAAAATCTGACTGAGACCACAAGTGTATAATTTGGGATGAGGGGCATCAGTGGCATCTGTCTCGAAGACAGCACCAAGGGCGTGAATCAAGTACCCAGTGCTGCAGTTTGGGTATTAAGGACTGAATAAAAATGCCCACTTAGCAGTAGACACAGGTGTGCCCTGTTAAATTAAGCACATTTCACCTTTTGCTTTCTAAAAACTTTCACAATTTATGGCAGGCATTAATCTGTATTGCCGAAGTTGGCTAGTTAGGAGCGCAATCCTCTATTTTGGATTTGCTGGAATAGTTTGAGGGTAATGGCAACTTACCTTTGGGGTGGGGGGGGAGGGAAGCAGAAGCTCGCGATGGCGTTATCTGGGGGAGAAACAAAACGAAAAGCCCTGTGCTATGGTTCTGTGATTCGATGTTTAACAGCACTTTTTCCCTCCCACAGGACTTCCTGACCCCTTTGCAAAAATCGTCGTTGATGGGTCAGGTCAGTGCCATTCAACTGACACTGTGAAGAACACACTGGACCCCAAATGGAACCAGCATTACGATCTGTGAGTTATCTGTAAGCTCATAAGTAAAAATATATGCCAGGGATTTATCTAGTAAAGGGAACACAAGGGGTTGGCACTGCAGCTTCATTTTGTGTTAGCAAGGAGGCTCACATTTGATGAGGAGGACTGATTTTTATTTTTTGCAACAAGAAATTACAGTTGATAAAGGAGTGGCACTTTGCTTTTAGGTGTTTGAATTTGGAAATACTCATGTGGCAGGTACATGGCACAACTGCTTAGAGTAAGCTCTGCTGGAGCGATGCAGTCCAGCTTTTACTAAAGATGGTCCTTGTAGTGATTTATTTTCTTCAAATGATTAGCAACGTAAATTTTAAAGTTTGTACGTTAATCAGCTTGTTGCGTAGCTTTTAATGAGGCTGTCTGTAGTTAAATTCATGCTGCAGCCATATCAATTTAACATACTGTGTGAAATGATAATGCAGTAATTCATTAATAACATCATTTTGGGCTTAAGCACTTTTGTATTTATAATAAAGCAGCATGACCAATGTACTCAAATGGATCAGAATTTGTACCAAATAAAGCGTAAATTCCGTGGATTAAAAAAGAGGCTATTTTTTTTCTAAAATTACTCTTCTAATCTGTATTTTTCTAGATACGTTGGCAAGACAGATTCCATAACCATCAGCATATGGAACCATAAAAAAATCCACAAGAAACAGGGAGCTGGCTTCCTGGGGTGTGTCCGACTCCTCTCCAATGCCATCAGCAGGCTAAAAGATACTGGATGTAAGAGCAATTCCTACCTGGTGCAATCAAGATCCTTTGGTGCCTCGTAGCTGAGGCTACGAGTAGTTATTCCCACCCACCCCAGTGCTTTGTTGATCTTTCCTATTCTCCTTTGCAGACCAGCGTTTGGATCTATGCAAATTAAATCCCACAGATACCGATGCTGTACGAGGCCAGATAGTGGGTAAGAATACTCTCAGCTGAACTTTCATCTCCTTGGGTAAATATATTCTATGGACAAATGTTATATTAAAAAAAAAACCAAACCCAAACCTGTAGTCGTTATTGCTTCTGGGCCTTTTCTGAGTTGTTTCTTCTGACTTTGATGGGATTAAATTACGCAAGCGGAAGATTTTCATTGCACTACTATCTAGGAGTTTGTTTTCTCTTGGGTGATAATGGGAAACAATATTAAAAAGAGGGAATGCGTCTGGCAAGGTCTCTAGTGCAGCTCTGGAAGGGTAAATGTTACCGTGAAACGGCATTTGGACCCCTAAGGTGAAGGGAACAGAGACTCTGATGTGGAAGAGAGGATCTGGAGGAGTTGAAAGAAATTTTGCACATTGCTGTTTTCCTACACCTTCGACTCCTGTAACCCATTTCTAGATTTCAACAAGGCAGTGCTGGTTTTATGACTAATTTACCTCATCTGACCACATTTTGCTGCCCCTGCCCAACCCAGCTTTCCATTGATACGTAGTTGGTAAACCTCAAATTCTCGCTGTACTGATGACATCTAGTGGCGAGCAGTTTCTTTCCAGCTTAAATTTCTGGCTGCTCCTGAAACACAGATGTTTCAAACCTGACATTTTTGATATTTACGGAAATAGACTCAGCATAAGTGGGGTTTTTTTCGGGCAGGAGGTGATGCCTCAAATTTCTCTTCTCCCTTCTTAAAAAATCAGTAATGCTTTAGGCTTATAGAAGGAGTTTTGATAAGTAATGTGCTGTCGTGTGTAGGATGTAGCTTTCTTTAATATTTTACTCTGCATACATGCGGGATGTTTGGCTTTATGTTGTTTTTAAGGGAACATTTGATCTTTTATTATTAACTTGTGCTTGTTTTGTGATTGTTCTTTTATTTCAGTCAGTTTACAGACACGGGACAGAATAGGCACAGGAGGTTCTGTAGTAGACTGTAGAGGGCTTCTGGAGAATGAAGGGTAAGGACTGTTTTCTTCACACTTCATTAGAAAAATGGTTTGTGTGCGAAAAGAATGTAACACTAGAAGTACTAAGTATCAGTGTGACTAATATATTTTCTGGGAATATGTATCAGATAATAATATTATAGCTGGATGCTTACTTGGAAGAAAATAAGCTAAACTGGGTAGGACTTGGTGGTTTTTGATGTCAGTACTTTTGGCACTTCCATAAGAAATTTGGTGTATGAAAACATTCAGAAGGTGGCAAATTGTGGGCCAGTTAGCTCAGTCAGTTCAGCGTGGTGCTAACAACGCTAAGGTGATGGGTTCGATTCCCATTTGGTCCCCATGTGGTGCCTGATCTACTCGAGAGGTGGTGTCCCTGGCGACCCGGAGGCCGGATTAAATGATCTCTAAGGTCCCTTCCAGCATAGGCCAGTCTAAGATTCTGTGAAAAGTTGCAGTACTTGAAGCAGTGGGGAGAGAGAAAGAGTTATTTCTGCATTCACTTCTCTTGTGATGGAAACTCTTGAAGTTTCCCCATTTTCAGAACGGTTTATGAAGATTCCGGACCAGGAAGGCCGCTGAGCTGTTTTATGGAAGAACCAGCACCGTACACAGACACTACAGGGGCTGCTGGTGGAGGCAACTGTCGCTTCGTGGAGTCCCCCAGCCAAGATCAGCGACTTCAGGCGCAGCGACTTCGGACTCCTGAAGTCAGAGGTCACGTACAGACACCTCAGAACAGACCGCACGGTCACCAGTCGCCTGACCTGCCAGAAGGCTACGGTAAGAGTTTCCCAGAACGATAACATTGGTTTGTTTGTGGTTTTTTTCTAAAAGACTTCAGAGAAAAATTCTCCTGTTTTAATATATCGATGTGATTTACCCGTTAGCGCAGAGAATCACAGAATTATTGAGGCTGTAAAAGACCTCTGAGATCACCAAGTCCAGGCTGTGACCCAGCACCATCACATGGGCCAGACCAGGGCACTAAGTGCCACATCCAGCCTTTCCTTAAACCCCTCCAGGGACGGTGACTCCACCTCCCTGGGCAGTGCATCCCAGGGCCTGGGCACCGGCTCCATGAGGAAGGCTTCCTGATGCCTAACTTAAACCTCCCCTGACGCAGTTTCAGGCCGTGCCCTCTCATCCTGTCACTGGTTGCCCAGGAGAAGCGCCTGACCCCACCTGACTGCACCCTCCCTTCAGGCAGTTGTAGAGAGTGATAAGATCCCGTCTGAATCTCCTCCAGACTAAACTCCCTCAGCCTCTCCTCACAGGACTTTCCCTCTAGTCCCTTCCCCAGAGCTCTCCTCTGGACCCGCTCCAGCATCTCCAGATCTTTGTTGCAGTGAGGGGCTCAGAGGGGCTCGGCCCTGCACACAGGACTCAAGGTGAGGCCTCCCCGGTGCTGAGCACCGGGGCAGAATCACATCCCTGCTCCTGCTGGCCACACCAGTTGTGATACAAGCCAGGATGCCGTTGGCCTTTGGGGCCACCTGGGCACACTGCTGGCTCATGTTCAACCCGTTGTCACCCAGTACCCGCAGGTCCCTCTCTGCCGAGCGCTCCCCAGCCACTCCTCCCGCAGGTGTTGGTGCTGCTGGGGGTTATTGTGGCCGAAGGGTAGGACCGTGCGCTTGGTCTGGTGACGGCATCCACGTACACCTTATGGTCTGCGTTTTGGAAAAGGAGCTGAGCAGTGCAGATGGGAGTTTGAGACTGGTAATTAGCAGTTGGCTACGCCAGGATACACTGAGGGGTTGACGGTAAATTAAACATGAGGTTGTGGAATGATGCCATTACAGAAAATTCACTGCTAATCTTGGCTATGTATCTAGGGAGAACAAATGTAAAGAGCTCTTTAAACTAGAGCAGTAATGCTATTTTTTTCCTTCCCCCTTGGCATGCTGTGTAGGTTTGAGCCCACATTTGAGAAAAGATCAGGAAAATAGAAAAGCAGCAAAAAAGCCAGTAGTACAGAGGATTAGGGGAGAGTAAGATTAAGGAGAATTTAAGTCTAAAAAGAGAGCATACCAAATCTAGGAGTGAAAAAATCCAGTCTGGGGGTTTGGATTGTCTCAAAATCTAAAAATAAAAATGCAAACTAAAGCATACTGCTGCATGGATCTGTGAGTTTCAGAAAGAATGCTGAAATGTGTAGTCAAGTGAATTTCAATTTATCAGGATGTTGTTTAAGGACAAGACAGTCTGTGCTGCAAGAGATCAGAGGAATGGCTCAAGTAGTTTCTTCTAGCTCTGCTAGCAAGATAACAGGCTAATGGCTTTGAACAACCTCTTCATTCTGATTTTATTTTTTTTTCAAATTTGTCATTAAAAATAATCTTTCTTCCTTCTTCCCTTTTCATAGAACAAAGAACAACGGTACAGGGACAGGTCTATTTTTTGCACACACAGACTGGAGTTAGCACATGGCACGACCCTAGGATACCAAGGTACGTATTTATAGGTACAAAGTCAGGTTTTTTGGAGTGTGTGTATGTCTGTGGCAGCAAGCTGAATCTTCAGGAGTGAAAATCACTGAATCACAGAATCACAGGCAAACCTGTGAAATCCCTGTCTGAATTTAAAAGGAGAGTTAGGAGCAGAGGAATAATTTTGGACCCTTCTAGTTACCTTTTCTTCCTAAAATGTTGATGGGATTTTTTTTCTAGTGAAGCCACAGATCTCTGAATCTCACCTACATTTTGGGTTTTTTTGTATGAAAATAGTTTGGACTCTGAATTGAAGCAAATAAATACTTTCTTAAAGCCACTGTCCCTTGAGTATTGAACTTGCAACTTTTGCTTGAATAGTGCTCACTCATGTATAACAAGCAGAGATAATTTGTCATCTTTAAACTTGGTGTTGGGGTTTTTTATGCTTTAGAAAAATGATTTGGAGCTAGAAAATTTGAACCCTCTGCATGATTAATTTAGTAAAGCCTCTTTAAACCTTAACCTACAGTTAATCCGGGTCTTTGTGACTAAGGTCTGGTGTTCTTCCTTGAGGAGCCCTGAACCTGGGCTGTTCTGCTGGACCACCTGCACACCAAATTCGAGAGGGAAACGCAAAGTTTGTAACTCCTTCAGCCGCTGCGCTGGCTGCATAATACAGGAACGTGATACAGGATATTAGAAAAATGGTGTGAAGTACTGTAAGCAAAAGCGTTGGTAAAACCACGGTCCATGGAAGGATATGAAAAAGCTGAGAGAGAAAATAGGTGATGGTAGATTAGCTGGAATTGTTGGAAGAAATGACAGTGCTTGTTCTTCGCGTCACTGGTGTCGGGCTTCTGTGCTCAGAGCCTTGTCTCCTCTTCAGGTGGTGCTGATTGGCCTAAAGTGAGGTGTTGCTGCTTCTCTTGACAAATCTTAGCGCCAGGTTTTCAGGACCAGCAATGTAAGAGGGTGCAACAGCGTCCTGTCAGTCATGGGTTGCTCTTACTTTACTTAAAGGTGGCTTTCACACCACCGGCTTGCAGTACCCAAACCTGCCCTTGGCATTTAACACAGATGTAGGTTAAAACTTGATGCAATTAGATCTCCGCAGCGCTCAGCTGCTGATTGAAACAAATGGCTACAACCATAATCTTCTTTAAGGAGCCGAACAAAGGCATGTCTGTCTGTCTGCCCCCGTGTCTCCTGCTGGCTCATGCTCACGGTGACACTAATGAAGCCTTTAGGGTGCAAAGTGTTGCTGCCTTTCTGAAGCCTCAAAGTTTACTTGATTTATTCTGATGTGACATGGTTAGATTTAGGTAAGGAAATGTATAGAGTGGTGTCTTCAGTCCTGGATAGCCAATGAATCTATGCCAGCTGTCTAGAGAGTACTTTACTTAAGTTTTAGGCAGAAAAGCTATTGTTATCTTCAAGTTTCCCTCCTCCCTTTCCTTGCCACTCTTAGTGTTTTCCTCCCTCAGGTGGCCGGGGCTTAAGCATTTTCAGTTTTGTAGGTGTAGATGCAGCCTGCGTACTGAATTCAAACACTGCCTGTACCTTTAGCAGCACTTAGAAAGATACTCGAAATTTATCTAGGATGAAAGGGTGCCTTGTGATTCTAAACTTGTCTAATTAAAGAGGTGATTTTTCTTTTTCTGTTTTTTTGGATGATCTTAGTATCAGGCTGCCTTGGTCTCTTAACTTACTGGATGTTTGGAGTCAGTGGTTGGTTCAGAGGCCTTTGGTAAATTGTTTGATTTTCTGCACGTGGATCACATTAGTGTTAATGGGAACTTTTCTGTGAAATTTTTGCTATGAAAAAATGTCTCTTCCTCCTTTTATGGCTCTCAGAAGCCCTGTCACCACCTACATGATGTTGCATATTGAAGTTATTTCTAAGCCGTATGGCTTTCTTATTTTCAAAGACAGGAGATGTTTTGCACATTTACCTTTCTATCCGTGTCCCATGCATGTGTAGGGAGTTGCACTGCTTAGACTCAGGATTCTGAAAAGACAGGATTAAAATAGCTGTTCTGTCCTTTCCAAAACTTTCCTAGCGTAGAATCCCTGAGCACCCTCATCCCTGAATGTAAATTGGCTTAATTTTAACTTCAGCTCTGCTTTAACATTTTGTTTGCTTCTCTTCTTAGAGACCTTAACAGTGTGAATTGTGATGAACTGGGACCTTTGCCTCCAGGTTGGGAAGTTAGAAGTACAGTTTCAGGAAGAATATATTTTGTAGATCATAACAACAGAACCACGCAATTCACTGATCCACGATTACATCACATCATGAAGTAAGAACCTTGACTGATAACTAAGTTTGGATTCTTAAACCTTTTATTTTGACTGCAGCCTGGGAGTCGCGAGGGGCTGAAGAACTGTGTGATAACGATACCGGGGAACAGCTGCAACCAGTGCTCTGGTCAAGGTTTTAACTAAGCTTTTTGCAGAGACTCTTCAAAAGCATTTTTACTCTACTTTGAATTCCTCAGCTTTGAGGGAGGGCTTGCTTATTTTGACACGACACTAATCTCTTTAAGCTGGTTCAACAAAATTGCCCCAAGCTGTGCTGGAGCCCATAGGTAGTTGTGGAAATGCTGGGGTGAGGGGTAGAGGGGTCTGCCAGGTGGTTCCAGGGCAGCTCCCTCCTGCCTGGGTCAGCAGTTCTAGCTCCATGAGGCCTGAACTGGCTTCGTGCTCCCTTGAACTCCAGACAACAAGAATATAAAGCCAGCTGGAGTCTGGTCTCCTGGTGCTGTGTGCAGCCACTTTGGGTTTAGCAGGATTTAATAAGCTCAAGCTCTGCATCACGCAAAGGCAGCTGAGCTGTTACAGACCTGACCCTGGAAGCAGCCTGACGGTGCCCTGGATCTGAGTTGTCTGTGTTTGCAGCCAGCTGGAAAAGCTCTGCACCGAAAAAATAATGCCTCCACATCCCAAATAAAGTACTGATGGATAAGGATAGTTGAAAGTATGAAGCTGGACAAGTACATCTTTCTCTTTTATTGACCATAGATGCAGTAAGTTGTCTCCATATGGGAGAATTACCTCACAAACCTTTTCATTCTTGGTTAGTCAGCAGAGCCTTCCACACTGTATTGCCATACAAAAACTGAGCTGAAAAGTGCTGAAACTCTTTACTTTAAATAGCTGTGTTCTTTATGGCCCTGAACATAGGGTAATGAATACTCATTTCACTCCAGGTTCCTCTTAGAGAAGCTTAATCAGTTCTTCTGTCATTGTTTTACATGTTCCTTGCTGTATGCTTCTAGAATAAATATTTTGCTTTTCATTCAAAGCCATCAATGCCAACTAAAAGAGCCCAGCCAGCAGCCTCTGCCAGCTCCAAATGAGGGATCGCTAGAAGATGGTGAGGAGTTGCCTGCACAGAGATATGAAAGAGACTTGGTACAAAAGTTGAAAGTTCTTAGACATGAGCTTTCTCTTCAGCAACCACAGGCTGGTCACTGCCGCATTGAAGTATCCAGAGAAGAAATATTTGAGGTATTTGTTTGACTTTTTTACTACTAATAGCAGCTTTTGTCACTCAAGAGTTTGCTTTTAGCAAGCGTGCTTCACGTGAGAGGTCATTAATACCGCCAGGCGTTAACAGATTTGTCGCCAGAATTTTCCTCAGATTAGCACTTTACAGAATAACGTTTTTGGTAGTTGAGTAACAATCTCGACCTTACAGTAATGCATCTTAGTAGACTTAATTATAGGAAGGAAATAGAATATCTAATTGTAAAAATGCACGAACAGGAATCCTACCGCCAGATAATGAAGATGAGACCAAAGGACTTGAAAAAGAGGCTTATGGTGAAATTTCGAGGAGAGGAAGGCCTGGATTATGGAGGAGTAGCAAGGTGAGATTTGGGGGTTTGTCTGACACTTATTAACTGCAAAATTGTCGCTGAAGTGTTGTTCGGCAGCTCACTGTAGCTTCTCTAATGAAGTACTTCTAAACTAAAACAAATCTGCCTGTGAGGGGTGTAAGAAACTTTATAGGTGTTTAAGTGCACATTTCTGATCTGCAAATGGAGGGCAGTACCAGGTGATCTGACTTTTAAATAAATATTTCTTAATTGATGATTCACAACGATTGTGTTGCCTGAAACTCAAGTTAAAGTTGCACCCTTCTAAAATACCCATTTTTATTTTTTGGGGCAGAGAATGGTTGTATTTACTGTGCCATGAAATGTTGAATCCCTATTACGGACTCTTCCAGTACTCCACAGATAATATTTACATGCTGCAAATCAATCCAGACTCTTCTATCAATCCTGTAAGTATTAACTTCTGAGCAACATTCCTACTTTAATAGGTATCCCCTGGAGTTTTCTGTTACAGCTGTTCTTAAACTGAAGGGTAAAGCAGAATAAGAATGTGTTAATGAGTCTGATATTTATATAGTATGAAGCAGAGGAGGATTGTTCAGAAATTAAAAACACAACGGAGAAGTTATCCTTTGATATCCCTCTTACTGGAGGATTTGTATCGATGCAGACTCTAAAAGGAGCAGCAATTCTCTATTAGTACAGGGGAATTTTTCCAGACATGACATTTCCTGGCATTTGCTCTGTAAGAAGGGGGTGGTAGATTGGAAGAATCTCGACCATAGGACTTAGGCCACAGTTCTCAGAAGTCAGTTTGTAAATGACGTGAGGGAAACAAGCACATGGCCTGCTTCCTCAAGAGCAAAAATATTTTGATGGTTAAAAAAAGAGTAGTTTGTTTGAAACTGTCATATCTTCTTGGATTCTGGGGATTTCCTGGGGATTTTCTTTTTCCGAGTTTTGCCCTTTGAAAGGTCTAGAGGAGCCGTATCCGATTTATGTCAGGTAATGCACAGAGACTTGTCCGAGGCATTGAATCATGAAATGCTTCCGTTCTTGGTTACGTTATGAAGGAAAATGGTGGCTCCTCTTGCCTGGAGGGTTGCAGATAACTTGAATAGAACCACAAGATGTCAGTGTCTTCCCACTGCCTGATTTTCTCTCCTCTCTCCCTGCAGGACCACTTGTCTTATTTCCATTTTGTTGGTCGGATAATGGGTTTGGCTGTGTTCCATGGACACTATATTAACGGGGGTTTCACGGTTCCCTTTTACAAACAGCTGCTGGGGAAGCCCATTCAGCTCTCTGATCTGGAATCTGTTGACCCAGAATTACACAAAAGTTTAGTCTGGATCTTGTAAGTACTGGGTTTATCAATTGTCTCACCGTAGAGAAGATGGGGTAGAGTATGTTGGCAATAGTGAGGTAACGCTTTCCAGAAAACGTTTGCCCAAGTGATATAATGACGTAGGTCTGTGCCAAATTATTAAACTACTGTTTCTGTATCAAAACGCTCAAGGTACTTGAGGAAAAGTTCTCATTGCAAACCCTGTGTTCGCTCTTCTTGCAGCAAAGTCGATGGTAAACAATTAAACATTGCATGGGTATGGTAGGATATCACAGTATGAAAATTCAAACTCATGACACAGGGGAAGCACATACTTATTCAAAGGAAGAGCAGCTTTGATTAAAATGGAAATAAATGGAAGTAACTTGGGCTTCTGTGTGCTTACAGTTCAGAAAAAAAGCCAACATTAAGCGTAGCTTTGGGACTCCTGAACACTTCTTGGTATTATCTCGATTTCTTTTCCTACACGCTCTTTCGAATTTTGTATTTAGTGGTGTTGATGTTCCCTGCATGTGACCTCCGTGCCTCGCACTGGTACCTGGCAGCAGACCAGATTGCTGCTGTGTGTTAAGCTATTCAGAAACTGGTTGATGGTGACAGTATTTCTCTTGTGTTAGTTACTAGGTTTATTCTAAAGACTAAGTGTTAATTAACAAACTGTCAGCATTGCCACTGAGAGTTACCAAAATATCAAAAATACTAGGTTTACCCTCTGTCTTTCCATTGCCAGAGAGAACGATATCACCCCAGTCCTGGACCACACATTTTGTGTGGAACACAATGCTTTTGGGCGGATTTTGCAGCATGAACTCAAACCAAATGGCAGGAATATTCCGGTGACAGAAGAGAACAAGAAAGAATATGTCAGGTATTGCAGAACAGAAATGTAGCCTACGAACCTAGTGGTAAACAGATGATTTATTTATTTTTTTTACGTAGTGAAACTGTCAGTATTTCATGGGGAAATATCTGAGTTGTAAATGACATAGTTGTTCTCACACACTACTGTAAGACCTGGGAAGATGAAGCTGGGAAATATACTTTGGTTTCGCTGTTGGTGGTGCAGTAATTAATTGTTGATGGAAAAAGGAACTGATAAACACTGTTTTCGTAATATAAAATACGTGTATTAAAACAAAGTCCGCTGTAAACCAGGCATTTTTCAGCTCTGCTGTAAAAATCCCGGTCCTGTCTAGCTCATCGTCCCTGACTTTGTTTTTTCCTCCAGGTTGTATGTAAACTGGCGGTTTATGAGAGGAATAGAGGCACAGTTCCTGGCTCTGCAGAAAGGCTTTAATGAACTGATTCCTCAACATCTCCTTAAGCCTTTCGATCAGAAGGAACTTGAGGTATATGTTTTATCCGCATGAATATTGCTCTGTAATTTGTTTGATCCACAGAACAAACAAACAAAAACCCAAACCCACAAAGCTTATTCCAATTTATGTAGCAGAAAGCTGTGTGTTTGTTTAACCAAACCCTTTTTGGTTTATTCCAGACATTCTTTGGGTTAATATTATCGAGAGGCCTGCTTAAACAGGGAAAGATAATCACACCCTGTTGTCTAACGAGGCAGTAACCCACAAAGCAGGTGGTCTGAGCAGGGAAAGACAACT
>NW_009730622.1:38109-40681 GCF_000703405.1 Apaloderma vittatum
TGGCAGGACCTGACATGTTATCTACCCCAGAACTTGCTTTCTTCAGTAACTGTTTTCATAGATGGCTGTTTCTGTAGGCACATAGACACTAAAGCAGTGCAGAGCATATAGAAAAGAAATTTGCCTTCTCATTTAATCCTGAGAGGCAGAATGCTACCTCTTAAAATAATTCCTCTTACAGAAATTTTCCCTCTGCTTTTGCCTTTTAAAAAATAAGGCAACCTGTGGAATATATTTGTGGTATTGGAAGCACTAGCTTCGTGCTAGTCCTTCGCTTATACTAATTAATCCCCTGGAATTATTGCATTCCATTTGCTAGCTGCTTGGAAAGGGAGATTAAAAAATCCGTTCAATATTTCAACGCTGTCTGCGCCAGAACAGTCACAACTGTCCTAATGTAAATGAGCATAAGTCAGTGCTGTCTTGGTGGCACAAAAATGCAGCTGCTAAACGGTAGCTCTCAGAGATGTGAGACATTTACAATGTGACGCACGTTTTGAGGGATGAAGTTTTCTCTGTGCCGTTTATTCTTGACGCCGGGGAAGAGGGTTAGATTCATGGCTGGCAGTGACTTCCTTTCACGGTATGGTGTCATGTGGAAAAGAGATTGAAGTAATATGTCTGGTCTGGGTCAGAGCCCCTCACAAACACCATCAGAAAACAGATGAAAAGTTTCTGTAGTTTGTTATGGAACAACATAAAACCATAAACCGAGCAGGATTCTCTTGTAGCTGGCGTCAGCAGCTCTAGGACAAATCTGCGTCGGGACAGCGATGTCGTGAAGTGCGGTAGATGACACGGCTTCTTCCAAGTCTGTGCTGTACCCTCATAAAAATATCCTGTACTTTTCAGGTAGCATAGCTTTAGAAAAGCAGATCTGGATTGGGCTTCTGACTGAAAATTCCAACGTTAAAAGCGTTTTCTAATCCTTTACCAGCTGATCATAGGAGGCCTGGATAAGATAGACCTGAATGACTGGAAGTCAAACACACGTCTAAAGCACTGCATGGCAGATAGCAATATCGTGAAGTGGTTCTGGCAAGCAGTGGAAACATTTGATGAAGAAAGAAGGGCGAGGCTGTTGCAGTTTGTGACGGGTTCAACGCGTGTCCCGCTTCAAGGTTTCAAGGCTTTACAAGGTGACTGATGTGGAGGCCGAGTTAATCTGTGGTGGGAGAAAGAGATAAAATCGTCTGGTATTTACCAGCCCCTTGTAAAATATCAGTGTATTACTTGATAACTCAAGTACTTAGAAACGTTAGATCCCAAGAGTGGTTTTACATGTGTCAGCAGCTCTGCTGATGGCGAACACTTTAGCTGTCACTGATGGGGATAGAACCTGGTAAATCTGTCATGGTGTAGCGCTTTGACCGTGTCAATATTAGCTCACCAGTCTCCTAAAACTCTGTAGACTGATGTTAAAGTCGTCGTGGTGACGATGATTACGGAGCTGACCAAACAACTTTTTCACATGAGAGTTGTATTCCCTTTGCTGTTCAGTAACAAACCATTAGACTTTAAAACAAACTCCTGAAAATGGCAGTTTTTGTCATCAGGGAAGGTGGCGGCGCCCTAGGCTGTTGTGATTCTCCTGATAACGCTCCATCTGTTGGCTGACAGTAAACCGATGTTCAAAGTTAAAATAGATAATTCGGTTTTACAAGGAAAACCTTCTTGCACTTAAGCCTTTTCGTTTTGAAGGTGCAGTTTTCTTAGTACAAAATTGATCAGCTCTCCAAAGTACTGATCTGCAAAGTAATTGTCACAAGCAGCCCTATTGCTTCTGCCACCCCTTCATCAGCTGCAGATCTGATCTACAGAGGTAGCTTGTGACATACTTACCTTGCAGCTGGAACTGTCATTTTCTCTCTTGCCTTTTTATCAGTGTGCGTGAATGATGTTTTGTTGAAGTGCATTAACTAGAATGTCTGTCTGTAAGGTTCTACAGGCGCTGCAGGACCCAGACTGTTTACCATCCACTTAATAGATGCAAACACAGACAACCTTCCGAAAGCCCACACTTGGTAAGCTGAAAACATTCTGCATGTCAGTGCTTGCTTTTCCTTTGTCCTGGTTTAAAGGAGTCATCGTCTCTCCTGGGTATGGATTACCTGTGCGATATGCAGAGATGACTCCAGATCTGCTCTGCTAGCTTGGAAATATCTGTACTCTGCAGCCAACAAAATAATCGACTTTTCTTCTTTCAGCTTGATTTGTCTTCTGTCTGTGGTTTTCATTTATCCCAGAGTTGATTATTCTACCTAGCGAGATGTTTATTTCTTTGTGTTTGGCAAAAGTATTCTGTGAGAAGTAGCTCACAGTAATGAGTCCTCGTGCGGGATGATAAAAAGTAGTTTTGAAAGTGTGCTAGTGGTGCAGTACAGGCACAGAACTGAGCTCTCGTGCGGAAGTCTCTCTCTGTCAGAGGCAGGAAATCATTTCAGCGGTGGCACAGATTGTCTGCAGGCAGGGCAGGGAGTAGATTTGTCTGATCTCTTGCTTTATTTGCAAGTCTCCTGTATCTGGCACCTGCCTCCCCCTCCCAAACCCTGCCCTGTCAAGTCGTGCATTC
>NW_009730622.1:40712-46398 GCF_000703405.1 Apaloderma vittatum
CAGTTGGGTTTTAGCTCCTGTCTTTTGGCCGCTGCAGTGACTGAGGCTTTCATTGATTTTTTTTGCAATTTCTATCTATGTGCAGCTGATCTCAATTCTTTTTCCCCCCAATAAACGCTTTAGATTCACACACCGCAATGTGTTGTTGTTTTACCTCTAGCTTTAACCGGATTGACATTCCGCCTTACGAGTCGTACGAGAAGCTTTATGAGAAGCTGTTGACAGCTGTGGAAGAGACATGTGGGTTTGCTGTGGAGTGAAAAAGCAACCAAAGGAAACAGATGCTAGCTCATGGACCACCAAATTAAAAGCTAGAAGAAGCTTGCTGTGAACTTCCTGCTAAGCTGTCTGAAGCATCGGAACTCTTAGACAACTTAGAGATGGGGCTGTTTCCCTTCCGCTGCCGGTGGATGGGAGGGGGTAGGGGCTTTTGTTGGTGGTTTCCAACTCTATTTTCTCTCCTTTGTTACGATAACCCCTTCCCTCTTCTTCCATCTCCCGTAAAACGAAATGCAGCCAAATTCAGCATTTGGCTTTGGTTACACAGGACATTCTGCTAGATTCGTAACACATATTGTGATAGGGTCAGTGACCTGTGGGTTTTGGTTTTTTTAATAGGAGAATCAAAGTCTAATTAAGAATGAGCTTAATTTGCTGAGGACTTGCAACTGGTAGGTGTACCTGGTTAGTTTGTCTTAAATCAAGCTTGAGCCCTTGTAGAGTCCGGTGGGTGCAGAGTGTCTGACTGGCACTAGAATTTGCATTGCACATTTTAAACAGCTGTTTAAAAAGGAAACTTCTAGCAGAAAATACCTCCATAGGAACACTTAGAGGAAAGGTAAAGAAATCCAAGTTCTGCCTTAGCAGGAAGCTCCCAGTGGAAGCTGCAGCTCACCTGGAGAAAAGTGAAGGAATCTGGGACAGCTTAAATGGTATTGTTTGATTTCTTTTTAGTTGTCCTGGCTGAAATCTTAATTGTTTTGCACATGAAAGCAATTATTTCCTCCTGCAAAATTACTTTCCATAGTTTGTCTGGATGTTAAGTACCTTGCAGAGAAGCCTTGTGAGGACACAGAGGGTAAAAATCTATATTCAGTCCCGAAACTGTGATTTCTGTGCCACTGTTTTACCCGAGACCTGTTTGCGTGACTTCAAATTCCAAGACTCACATGGAAATCGCTAAAAGCTAAGTTAACGGAGCAGACTTCAGTTCTGAAGTTTCTGATCTTGGGAAGGGTTTATTCAAAGGTTGAGGTAAAAAGGTAACTGTATATTGAGTGCATTTAAATGTTACGGAAAGCTATTGGAAGAATTTATGACTTCAGTTCTGTAGGGATGAAAATTTCTCAAGAGCACCATGTAAGGCTATTCTTTCAAATATCTGAAACTAATATTAAAAGGTTTGTTCTCTAACACATTGCTAAAACGACTTCCCAGGGGCAACAAAAGCGAATCAAATACCTGAACCACTAACATTTTTTCCAGTTTGCACACCAAGATGAGGCGGTATTTTAACAAATAACATGGCTTGAGAAAGACCCAGTTATCTAGCAAACATGTCTAAACTTAAGTAAAGCAGACTTGCTTGTACAGGATTTTTTTTTTTCTTTGGCAAGCCTGATTTTTAGAGAGGTTCATTACTGAAACATTTAACAGTTGTTATGTTCATGGAATAGTGCATTGAAATTCAGCTGTGGGTAAGAGATCGTTCTTAGGAGACATCTACTGGAATACTTCTATTTTGTCTTTTTTTAATTGAATTTGATAATAGCTTTAAACTGTGATAGGACAGAAAGTAGACACTCATCAAAACCCCGGCATCTTTATCTGGTTTGTTTGTTTGTGGTTTTTTGGTTGTTTTTTTTTCATTGACCATAATTCTTGTGCTTTGTCGTTGGGAGTGAGGATTGCATTGGAGGTGTGAAATCGTACCGTATCGTGAGATTTGCACGGGGTGCCTAAAGATGCTCATCCTGCAAGACTGTACAGGAGAGGCGGATTTAGACCCATGTTCTGTAGGAATCTTTTTGACACTTGGGGACCAGTTTCTGCAATACTGATTGTGGGGACGGAGATGAAACTGTGACTCTTGCAGAAGAGAGGAAATGCAACTGTCTGCAGAGCAGCATCTGTACGGTCTTGGGCTGAGTCGCAGAATCCCCCCCAGCCCTGGCTTTTCCAAATGGCTCCGGAGTCGTACCTGTCCACAGAGTGTATTTAATCCTTTCAGTACGTTTGAATGTGCAATAAACCAGTCAGATAGGAAAAATGTAAACCAGGGTTGTTGTTCCTCAACCAAGAGGGTTATTGCCCGAAAGCTTTGCATGCAGTCTCATGTGGATTTTTCACTAAAAGAGTTTAAAAAAACCAACCCCAAACCCCAGATACTAAAGGCCACCACTGACAAAACCCCTGTCACGCAAGCTCGACGTGCAGCACAACTGGCTCGGTAACAGCCAAGCGAGGTGAAGGTAAAGGCCCTTGATGTGGAGATCTATAGGTCAAGTAGCTTTATGTCAGCGACCCAGTTGGCATATGGTAGTTCCTAATGTCTTTGCTAGGTCAGTGTTTTATTGAATGCACACAATAAGAATAGGCAAGGATTATTGTTTCGAAAAGTCCGTCTGTTTTTTGCTGTATTTAAAAGCCCTCGTCAAGGTACCTCCTCCGTGCTGACAGTAGCGAGAATAGGGCACCGTCTTCTCGATTCGTTCAGTTCTCTTTCAAGCCACTTCACCACCTCTCCCATCGTGTTGTCTTTGTGACTTTGTGCCACTTCTGTGATGACGAAGACTTTTTTTTTTGTGTTGTTCTGTACACGCATTTGAGGCAGGCCTTAAAGCTGGTTGGGCGGATGGAGGAAAATAAAGATGCAAGACAGAATTTGGTTTGAAGCGATGGCTTGTCCCTCCCCGTGGCTGGTTTCGAGGCCAGGGGAGGATGAAATGCAAACGAGGATTTGCATGGCTTGAGCCGTTGACTCTCTGAGCTTTTCGGATAAGTGGGCGCCGTTCAGATAACCTCAGCTGTCGGAATTTGTGTGTGTTCATCCCCCCCCTCTCCTTGGTCTGCCAGCACTCGAACCGGTTCTTTCAACTTCTCAAACTTGCCCAAAGAATAACATCGAGTCTGGTGTTCGTTTTGTCCTTGCGCCTTCCGCCTTGTACACGGATACTCTTGGATCTGACCCGAAGGAAAGACAAGGTACAGTGCGTCTTTTTGTCCCTGTCCTGCAGGCAAACCTAAAAGCTGGTGCGTTGGCCCAGCCCCTCAGTGCTTGCCCTGATCCTGCTCATCAGCCTATACACACTCTACGCTCAGGGATGTAGGAAACCACCGCTCTGCTCGTGTGTTACATCAGGAAGAAAACAAGACTGCTTGATGAACGTTAGCGTTAACTTGGGCATTACGTTAGACGAGACCCTGCTTCAGAAAGGCTGCTCGAAGCTCCAGACGGTGCAGTCGGCGTTCGCTCAGCACTATGTCCTTAGTTCCAGTCGAGGTGGTTATAAAATCCAACAGATTTTTTTGTAAGTTAGCGATCCGGCCACCGGGCCCTCTGGAGCCGGTGCCCAGGTTCAGGGCCGCGTGGCACACAGCAAGTTCCCAGAAACACGGTATGGATCTGGTTTTAATTTGTTGGGTATTTTGGTTTTTGGTTTGTTTTCTTTTTTTTTTTTGGTTGTTGTTCCTCAACCACTTTATAATGTATTTTTTTAATTTATTATTTTGTAATGTCATGTTTTAAGTATTGCTGCTATCCTTGTTATTCTTCCCACTGTTTTTTATTGCAGATTTATTTTGTGAAAGTTGTACACTAATGTTTCATTTTATGTCTAAATCAAAGTATTTAAAGAAATACTAGTTCTATTTAATGTGGTTATGGAACCAGCTGGAATAAACAGTGATTGTATAGTAGGCTGGACCCAGGAGGTCATGTTCATTTTTGTTACATATGCAATAAACTCACAACTTTAAACTCTTGGTATCCACCCTTTTGTTTGTTAAATACTATGTGGAAGTTGCAGGAAAATTGATGAGCTTGTAATGAAAAAGTAGAGATGTGCTTAGTTTAGCTGGAGATGGAGGTGGGGGCTGACGGCAGAGTGTCAGAGGCAGCAGCAACAACACAAGAAGTTTTGCTGTTACTGAAAATGATGTAACATTGTCAAATCGTAAGGTTAAAAAAACCAAAAAAATCCAGTTTGTTGGACAGACCCAGAGCTCCAGGTGACGGAGCTGCCCTGGTGTTAGAGCTGCTTTCAGGAATATTGTGTGTCAGGTGTTTCCTCCCAAAACTGGCTCTGCCTGCCCCAAGTGCCAGCCCCTCTGCGCTGGGACTGAGGTAGGGAAATGCAGCCAGTTTTCCAGATTTTTGAGGGCTGCCCAGATAAAACTCCTCCTTTCCAGGTAGAACAATTCCTTTCATTCATTCTTTAACTAATTGCCCGGCTTTATTTTTTTTCCCTTCTTACCTTAATATTCATCCTGCTGTTTTTCCAAACCCTCTGTTTTCAGGAAAGAAATTATAAATGCTCCTGCTTAATGAGAATCGAAGAAAGATTCATTAATGCTGATGAATCTCTTTTTCCTGATTTTTGTGGGTTGTTGGTTTTTTTTCTCTCTAATTAGTAGTGGAGAGAGACGGGTTCAGGTCTGAGGACGGTGCTGGCAGTGATCGTTCAGCGCTGACCATCGGGGTGCGCATTGCAGCAGAGTCTTCCCCCTCTAAAAGCCAGGATTAATTTGTGCGTCTTTTGTTTTTAAAAAGGGGGGGGACAACTTAATAATGTCTTTTATTCTTTGAATAACTTCACACTATGATCAAATGCACTAATATAATGAGCAAATGACTGGGGGGGCTGGTTTCTCCCAGCCCCTCATTTCAGCCAGCAGCAAGGACTGAACCGTTTTTGCTTGATGATGTAGCGCAGGAGATGCCATCGGTGCTCCGTCAGACACTGGTCCTGCTCTGTGTTTTCTTTAATAAATACATTTTTTGTGAAGTATTCCTGATTTCTGGTATCCTTTTGGTATGCAGACCTAGCTAGGAGAGATGGATTCCGGTAGCCTGCTCCTGTGGATGTGCTGTGCTGTAGCACTTGGCTTGATGTGAACTTTTTGAAAACATGATTATAAAAAATAACATTTCTCTTAAGTCTCCCAGACCTCAAGGAACTGACTGTCTCATTTGTGGAAGCTTGGCAAATCCATTAAATTCCTTAGGTTGAATTTTCCGGTCTGTGTTCTAGAGCCGCTTTGCACTCCAAAAGCACGCGGCAGGACCCTCCTGCGGGGATCACAGGGGGTGTCGCGTGGGGTCACCCCGTCTGTGCCTGGGTTCCCCTTCCAGCACCTGCACCCCCAAGGGGCTCTGTCTCCCCTCCAAGGCAGAACAGCACCCCCATAGGGGACCTGAACCCCAGAAAGGGGCTGACACCACTTCTCTAAGGCAGAGCACCCCCAAAGGGGATCTGTCCCCCGTCCATGGTGGAGCATCCTTACAGGAGACCTGCTCCCCAAATAGGGCCTGCCCCCCCAATAGTGGAGCACCCCAAAAGGGGATCTGATGCACCCTTCCTATGCCAGAGCACCCTCAAAGGGGATCTGGCCCCCCAAGGGGATCTATTCCCCCTCCAAGGCTCCCCCATAGGGGACGTGCACTCTGTAAGGGGGCTGCCCCCCC
>NW_009730623.1:0-1483 GCF_000703405.1 Apaloderma vittatum
GGCTGCTCTGCCGGGGGTTACAAAGAGCTGCCTCGCTTGTACCTCGAGATTCCCAGGCTTTAGGTGTGCAGGGACGCGGTGTGGAAGCCATAGTTTTATCAAGCATTTGCCGTGCGGGCGCTCTGGGAGGACAAAAGCCTCCTGGCTGTCTTCTCCCCATGGCTCTGTGAGCGTGCGGGCCAAGGGCGAGCGGCCAGGAGCCTCAGCCTGGGCCAGCCTGCAAGGTTTCACTGCAAAACAGGTTGTCGCTGAGCTGTCCTAGCAAAATGCAAATACAGCTGCGTGGTAAGAGCCCCTGGGCCTGTCCTAGAGGGATCTGTCCTCTGTGGCAGGGAGCATCGCTTGGGCTTGAGCAGCGCTTCTAGTGCCACGGAACAGGGCAGGGAGTGACCCCACTGCGAAAGTGCAGAGTGAGGTTAAAAACAGGCAGGTCCTACATGACGTGGCCCAGAACGTGTGTCACCAACCTGGATTCAGCCTCTGTTTTAGCAGCAACAGGGTAGCTGGGTCACACAGGGGTGGTAGAGCCCCACGGAGGGCTAGAGCTGGCTTAGTGCCCACCTGTGCCTGCACAGAGCGACGTGGTGAAGAACTAAACACCTGCGGCTCATTCGCTTCCCACAAGTGGCCACAGGTGAAAGGGCTTTTCTTTCCCAGGCACGGAACACGGCGTCTCTGCAGCACGGGCACAGACAGCGTGTGACAGACGGAGCCTGCACACGGCGGGTGCGCAGAGCTGGTACCCTGGGTACCGGGGAAGGGAGATGTTCTGCTGGTGGGACAAGGACACGGGGCTCCCTGTCCCAGAGGGGTGACTGGGCAGGTCACTCTCCCTTCACAGGGCTGCTGGGGAAATCACAGCCCCTCGGAAGCAGCAAGATCTGTGCCAGGACACACCACTTCAGGCGCTGAGGTCTCTGGTGCTGCTTTTCTACAGAAAAACGTTGCAACGAACCTGATCCATCCAGGTGCAGAATGAGGTGCTGATCGTTCTATCCTCAAAACACCAGAAAGATCCTGAACATGTTTCCATCCCAGCTCTTTTCTTTCCCTTCCCATGGTTGGACCATTTTTCTCCAAACTCACCCCGGAGCAGCCGCCAGCCCTTTCCCTGTAGCTCACCCACATCGCCCCTTGCCCCCAGAGCAGAGCTCAGGGTATGATCCCTCCTGTTCTGTTCCACATCATGTAGCACATCCCATCAAACCGCCGCGAGATGCTCCCACAAACAATCAGGGAGAACCCAGATGCCGCCCGGTAGAGCCGCGCTGGCCCGCGACGAGGCCACCCTGTGCCTAATAGGCCCTGGCTGCTGCAGTGTGCTCGGTCTTGATTGATGTAAAGCTCTGCCACAAACACTTGAACCGAGGGACACCGAGCGAGAAAGCAAAACATTTTAAACCCAAGAGTGGCACTTCCTCGTCGAGGATGTAATTAGCTGTATTTGTCTTTAGGGCCTCTCACTAAGCGCCGGGGAAAACAG
>NW_009730624.1:0-1721 GCF_000703405.1 Apaloderma vittatum
CGGGCGCTTTCCCAGGCTGGGGGGCAGCCGTGGCCAGCTGGGCAAGCGTGCTGTGAGCCACCAGTGAGGACAACGGGCACCTCCCGGAGCCTTTCGCCGGTGCCACTGCCTGGTCCCTCGCGCCAGGGGAGCGGTACAGTCCTCTCCGTCCCAGCCATAGGGGGGGGGTATATGGTGTCTCCATCATCCCTCATGCCCCTGGGTGATGCTTTCGGGCCATCCCTGGCGTGATGCTTGAGCATCCGTGTCACCCACATGTCCTGATCCCCTGGGGAGCAGAGCCCAGACACCGGTGAGCGATTGCAGAGCTCAGGCCTTTATTTCGGGCAGCAAGGGCAGCAGGGTCCGGCCCGCCGCAAGGGCGGAAAGCGAGGCAGAGCGTGGAGGTCTCCCAAAGGGCTGGACAAAGAGCAGAGGAAGAACCCGGGGACAGGAGGATGCTCGACGCGCCGGACGTAACCGCACTGTCCGAGAGGGTGGAGAGTCTCAGACTCCAGCTGTGGAGCTGGTTGAGCTGGTCTCCACCATCCACGAAGGGACCAGGCTGGTGGAAGCAACACCGGAGCCCTCTGGGCTGAGCCCTCCTGTGGCTAAAACCCTCCGGCAAGCCTGGGTCCAGCAAGGCTCCAGCCTGCCTCGGAGCTGGAGTGGGAACGGACTCCACGGCCAAGCCGGGTGGGCTCGGAGGGCTCTCGGGGAAACCCAAACATCTCTGCAGCCCCATGGCGATGTGGATTCACCCCCAGGTGGTGACTCCTGTCTTTTGCAGCTCCGCTTTCTCCTGCAGGCGCTCAACCGCTATCTCCGCAGGCCAGCGCAACAGCTACGGGTTGATTTTTCTCCTGACCCAGCTCTCCTGGGACCAGGGCTTGCAGGGGACAGTCGGCTCAGCGAGGCAAGGCCAGAGGAGGATGGCACTTATCCGCACTGTCCCCATCCCAGGGTGAGCTGCCATGTGTGACCGCGTCCTCCTCAGCCTCAGAGACCTCCCCCGTGGTCTCTGTGTCCGCGGGGGCAGCGGGGAGGAGGCTGCGGGGCGCGACGTCAGGCACACTTGGCTTTGCCGAGGCAGTGGGGCAGCTCCGGCGCGGGGACCAGGATGGTGCTGAAGATGGGGCGGTAGCTCTCGGGCACGACCTGGGGGTGCTGGGCCATCATTTCCAGCACCATGTGCCGCACCTCCCTGGAGACGTCGCCTCGGAGATCCAGCAAGGTGGAGACGTGCTCATCGCTGGGCAAAGAGCAAGAGATGAGGTTGGGTGCTGCCCACAGGCACCCCTGCGAGCCTCCCACGATCCAGAGAAGCTGAGCTGAGGCCAGGGAAGAGCCGGTCCTTTGCAGCAGCCCAGTTTTAAAGAAAATAGCACCGCAAAACTTGCAGATTTGGTTTTGACATTGCATGGGTTTGGGCTGATTCTGACTTTTCCAGTTTGGCGGTTTGTGATTTCAGCCCCCGAATACCGATGGGCGAGTGCCGCGGCCGAGCCGCTTATTATTTTTACTTTACATTTTTGCCCTTGGGACTGTGCACGACCCCCTCAAAGCTGGAGTGTACTTCAGAGAGGAGGAGAAAAGCTCAGATTTCTGCCTGCTCTGCAGCGCTACCTCACAGGGTCCAGCCCAAGCTTGGCTCCCTGGGGCAGACTCACACCTACCCCATCTCTTACCTGACGTCGGGGTACTTGGTGATGAAGCCCAGCACCTCCAGGCTGAGTAGTGTC
>NW_009730624.1:1785-4619 GCF_000703405.1 Apaloderma vittatum
GCCCGGGGAGAGAAGGGGGCACCGGGGGAGGGGGCCGCCAGTGGCGGAGGGGAGCTACAAAGCTCCTTGCGCCGACATCACTGCGCGATTTTCCCCTCCCGTGGCCCAACCCCGGCTCACCAGACCGCAGAAGAGCTCCCGGAGCTGCGCGGCGTCCTGCAGCAGGCGGTCGCAGAGCTGGTCCCTCTTCTCCTCGCTCTTGCACACCATCTTCTTCTGCATGAGCGCCTGCAGGTACTGGCTCGTCACCAGGAGCTCGCTCTCTGTCAGCAGGAGCTGGGGCAGGGGAGAGCTCTCAGTGCTGGGTGTCAGACCCCAGTTGCCTGGGTGTTGCCCCCCCCAGCAGCCATTCGGAGCCCCGACGGTACCGTGAAGATGGGTTTCCTGACGCGGGAGAAGTCCTTCGCGTACTTGTCGATCACTTCGCACATGCTGCCGACGAGCTGGGACCCGGAGAGCCACTTGCGGGAAGGCAGCTGCAGGCAGAGGGGCTGAAAGAAGCAGAGGAGCGGCGTACGGTGCCCCGCGTCGCGCTCTCGCGGTCCAGCGGCAACCGCGTCCGGCAAAACCCCCCTAAGCCCCCCATTGCCAGCTGGAAGTCACCAGGAAAACAGCGGAGCGGTCTAAATTAGACAATTACGGAAATGGACCAGGAGCATCCCTTGGTGACACCCAGCGATCCATGTTTTGGGGCTTTTTCTGGGTCCCAGCGTGGGCAGCACCCCAGGTCTGGGCAGCAAGCTGCTCCTCGCATGCCTTCTTTTGGCCCGTCCCGCTGCGATTTTATTTTTTATTTCCACTGCTCTCCGCTTCCCTTTTGTAGGCATAATGTGGTTTTTTCGCCAAGGGCTTTGATCTCCTACTCCTGCCCTGCTGTCCTCACTTGTCTGTGGGCAGGCATCCTCTTAAAGTCTGGGACCTGAGTGTTTTTCCCCCTTTAGCTTCTCCTTTGTTTTTGTGACATTGGAGCCCTAAATAGCAGCGCCATTAATTATTCCAGATTTTCGGTCCAGGCTCTGAGTGTTTCCCCCTTTAGCTTCTCCTTTGTTTTTGTGACATTCGAGCCCTAAATAGCAGCGCCGTTAATTATTCCAGATTTTCGGTCCAGGCTCCAGGAAAGCTAAATTTGACCGTGCTGGCAGGAAACGACTCGTGGCAGTCGTACGTGGGCTCGGTTCCTCCCCAGGGCCAACCTCCTGTTGGTTTTCTGCTGTGAAACAGTGGTGAAAAGGAGCGCGAGCCAGCCCTGGGGAGGGGGATGGCGGCGGGGCTGCGGCTCCTGGGCTCTGTCGGTCGGTGATTTGGGGGCCGCGAGGCGTCTGCCCCGGCGATACAGGGCATCGGGCGCACCGCCGGTGGTTTATCGAGGTCTGGGAGGCCAAACTGGCAGAGATGTCTGCAGGCTGATAGCCACAGGGCTACGTTGTGAGGATAAACCCATTCCCGGGCGTGTGGTGGGGCTGGTTTTGGGTGTAGCGGGGCTGTTCTTGCTGGGGCTGCGTTTGCTGCGGGCCTTCCAGCCCTGGGGGGTGCAGGCAAACGGAACTGCAGGGCCCCGCAGCCCTCGAGCCGCAGCTGGCAGGCTTTCTTCTGCGTCCTGTCTAGAGCATCCCGGAGGGATGCAGGGACTTCTCTGCGGGCGATGTCGGGGTGCAGGGAGGAGACAGAGGAGCTAAGAGAGAGAGAAGAGAGGGGTCAGGGAGTTTGGGAAGCACGGTGGGCACGCCAATCCGCAGAGGGATGGGGAGGATGTGGCTTCCTTTTGGGCGGTGGGGTTGCTCCAAGGCGCTGGTGCACGTTACCTGAGAGCCAGGTTGTTGTTGAGCATGGCCAGGAGGTAGGAGATGTAGTACTTGGGTGTGGAACGGTCCTTCTGGTGCTCCCTCCCGCATTGCGCCAGGGCTTCCCGCAGACTGCAACACAGTGAGTCAACCGTGAAGGCCGGGCAGAGCCCCGGACATCTCGTCGCAAGGACCTGGAGCCAGGATGCTCTCAGGGGCCACCCGGACCTCTCACAACCCTCCCAGCTCACTCGGGTGTTTCCAGGTCCTGCCCCCAGGCTGGAGAGCGACAGGTTGTTGGGCAAAGCAGGACCCACTGCGGACCCTTTGGGAGAGCAGGGCTTGGCCCGACTGGAGCGGAGCTGATGGCCCTGAGTGGGCACACAGGCTGCTGGGACACAGGGTTCCCCATGGTAGATCTCCGTGAGGAGACCTCTGTGTGCTCAGACCCCAGGACCCCGGGGCTGTGAGGATGGGCAGGGGTGCAAGCGGCTCCACTGACCGTCCCAGAAATGCCTCGAGCTCCTCCAAGGCCATGTCGTAAACCTTCTGCTGCAGGGAGTCCGTGATCAAGGAGGCCACCTGGATATTCTCATTCAGCATCTGCACAGGGAGAGGAGAGCGGAGGCGAGTCAGCGGGAGGCTGCACGGCCCCTTTTTTGGGGGGGGTCTCAGCAAGGCCGTGGCGCTGGGGACCCACCTGCATGACAATGACGGGCAGGGCTGACTGGAAGAAGCCCTGATGGTCCGTCTCGGGTTCCTCTTCCCTGAACCACTCTTTGAACTCCACCTCCAGGGTCCTCTGCATCCACTCGAGCACGCTGGCCTGTGGGATGGGCGCCCACCACGGTCAGCCCAAGAGCTCAGGTACCAACTCTCTTGAGACCCAACGCAGCAGCGAGTCCTGCGCCTCGTCCCACAGGTCGCCCTGCTGCCGACAGAGCAGATGCCAGCACCATGGTGGCGGTTGGGTCCCCTTATCCCTTGCCCGTGTCCCATCCCGCTCACTGACCTTGACTTTCACCACGTATTTCCTCTCTGTCTGATCCACGA
>NW_009730624.1:5122-5424 GCF_000703405.1 Apaloderma vittatum
GGTGGCCGTGCAGACGCCGAGGATGTCGTAGTGAGCCGGGACGCACTGGACCATCAGGTCCTTCACCACGCGCAGCTCAGCCACGATGTCCTTCTGCAGCGCCGCCAGGTGCTTGGCCAGCCCTGGCCCAGCTCCTCTGATGGTCTCCCGGAGAACGTGGTAAAACTTCTGCCTCCAGCCCTTTGGGCGGCCGGGGGGCAGGAAAGTGGCCTCCAGGAGCAGAGTATCGTCGATTTTCTCCTCCCGCTCGATGATCCTTACAGCGGTGACAAAGAGAACTGGGTCCTCGTGCACCAGCCGCA
>NW_009730624.1:5490-5904 GCF_000703405.1 Apaloderma vittatum
CAAGCTCTCGTTGAGCTCTTGGAGGCCCCCAAAGTAGGAGAGCACAGTTGCCTGGGCGCTGGAGAGCCCGCGGAGGTGAAGCTGGGAGAGGATGTCATCTCGAAGGTGCTCCATCATCATGAGCTCGGCGTGGGCCTCCAGGAGGTTCTGCCCAACCTGCTAGCCTTCCAACAGTACTCCTCGTGGACTGTGGGAGAGGGAGGAGAGATGCCACGATTGAGTGTGGGGAGGTGGAGGGGGGGCACCGGGCTCACAGGTGTGGGTTAGGGGAAGGGTCTGAGATCTGGGGGGTCTGGGAACACTCTCCTGAATCTCCATCCACCAAGACTTCCCAAAACCCAACGAGCTTTGCTGCTGGAGCCCAGGGTTGGACCGAAGTTCTCCCCAGCGCCTTCCCAGTCCAAATCCACAGCG
>NW_009730625.1:0-1576 GCF_000703405.1 Apaloderma vittatum
TGCTCACCCAGAGGTAGCCCTGCGGCAGTGACGTGCTGACGGCGGAGAAGCCCAGCAGCGAGGACTGCACGGGGTTGTGCACCGCGGCACCGAGCTGCAGGGAGAGACACCCCCGAGTCACCCCAACGCACGCCGGGCATAGCTGCACCCCCCCAGAACTCGAGATTCAAGATCCACCACAGCCCCAACCTCGTCTTTCACAGAATCACAGAATGTTCGGGGTTGGAAGGGACCTCTGAAGATCATCCAGTCCAACCTTCATCCCAGCACACCCAACCACTACACCACAGCCTCAAGTGCTAGATCTAATTTTTTTTTAAACACCTCCAGGGTTGGTGACTCCACCACCTCCCTGCGCAGCCTGTTCCAGTGCCTCACCACTCGTTCAGTAAAGAACTTCCCCCGAATATCCAATCTAAACTTACCCTGACGCAACTTGAGGCCATTTCCCCTTGCCCTGTCATTAGTAATTTCCAATTGTCTGAGGTGAATTGACCCCCAATTCCTGCCTTTGCAACCAGCTCGGTCGTCCCACCCACTGCAGGATTTCTGCCTTTCCTCCCCAAAAGGGTAAAGGAGGTATCGGAAGGGATGGAGAACAGGTTGGTCCCTCGCTCTTACCTGCAGATCGAGCGCCTTGGAGAAGGCAGGCATGTGGCAAGAGAGGATGGGGCACCAGAAAGGAGCTTTGCTCTTCTTGTCTTCATCGGGACAGAGCCAGCCCGGCTGGTTCTCCTCCCCTGCAGCGAGCAGAGAAGATTCAAGGATGGTCAAGGCAACCCCCAGCATCCCTCCCCGATGGGACCCCAAAATTAATAATTTGAGGGGAAAGGCTCTCACCTCCGACCCCAAACCATCATCCCCCGTGGACCCACAGTCCATCTCACCCCTTTCCTCCAAACTACTGGATGCCAGAGCAGCCCGTGGCCAAGCGACCACCTTGAGCCGCGGCCAGAAAAGCCCCCAAAAATCAGATAACGTAGATAGAAAAGGGAGGAAAAATATACCCTAATGTGTTTCTTCACATTAGGCTTTAATGTGTTTTCATTTCTAACTCGTGGATACAGGATTATCCCCCAGGCATCCAAGATTAAAAAAACAAAACAAAAAAAAAAGCAACAACAAAACCACATAAACTGTTAAAAACAAGAGAATCAAAAATCGTTCCAGCCCCGGGGGGATCCAAGCACTCAAATAGGATTTCAAATGATTTTTATTTTTTTTTCCTGCGGTGCTGGAGTTAAACAGGAACAGGCTCCTCCCTTGTTTTATTCATCCCATTTCTCCAAAAAGGGGTGAGCCCCATCCTTTCCAGCGCAAAGTATTCTCCCATCACCTTCCTCCAATTTTTTCCCTGTCCCTGTTTCACGCCGGGATGCTCGGAGCGAAGCAAACCCCTCTCCTGCTCCCGAATTTGGCTTTTTCAAAGCAAGGAGCAGGGCAAACGCCGCGGGGGCTACTCACGCAGCCCTATCTTGGCCAGGTGCAGGCGGTTCACCCAGGAAATCTTGCTCAAGGGGTTTGGAGTGATGAAGACCACCATGACGCTGATGGGGCGGCCGGACCTGCGTAGGGA
>NW_009730625.1:1626-2954 GCF_000703405.1 Apaloderma vittatum
AGAGCTGCCATCTCACTTTGCCGGCTTCCCAGGTAGCAGGAGGCGGAGGCGGCCCTTGTTGGCGGAGTGGATCTCCTCCTCCTTCACCTTCATCATCCTCTGCAGGGCCAAGCACCAGTCTTGGGCCACCGTCATGTTCAGGTTCTGAGGGGCAAAAAAGTCATAAATCATGGAAAGGCCTGATTCACCCCTGAATTTCCTCCACGGGGCTCAGGAGATGAGGTTCCCAGCAGTCCCACGTTATCACAAAGCACCCGAGCGTGGTTCCACCCAAATCACGAGTTTGACAGGGCTCTGGCCCGCAGATACCTGGTAGGTGCCGTGCAAGGGTGATGAGAGGGGTTATCGGCTCCACCACCGCCAGGTCCTTCTGCAGGTCCTGCAGCTCCTGGAAGAGCCGCGGCGGCCCCAGGTAGACTTTATCTTGGGTGGAAAAATGGAGAAACGAGGCCCCGTGAGAGGGATGCTCCATCCCAACGGCACCGAAAGGAGCTCGAGGCCGGATGGAGGGAGGGGGTTTTGCTCACTGTGCGAAGCCTGCCCGGCCGGCGCGTGCTTCTTGGCGCCGGCGTTGTGGATGACGACGTTGTCCTTGTCGTAGGCGCCGCTCTCCTGCCCCACCTCCACCACCTGCACCTGCGGGAGGGCCGTGCTCCACTTCACCACGTATTTGGGCCCCAGGGGCACCAGGCTGCTAATTTCCAGCTGGCCTCTGCCAAGGAGGGGACGGAGAAAAGAGAAGAGGATTAAATAAATTCGCCCTCTGCAAACCGCGTTTCGCGTGCCAAGCCCCGTTCGCAATCGCACGCCGCACCCGGGGACATGCCTGCACCCCCAAAACGTGGGGCACACAACCACAGCAGACCACGCTTTGGCACCTACCCTGGGTTCGCTGGCCTGGAAAAGGGAGGGGAAAACAAACAAACAAACAAAAAAAACGATTTAAAGAGGTGTTATGGGGAACTCAAGGAAGGTCTTTCCCCCTTGTAACGTCAACCTCCACCAAGCCCTGGGGTCTCAGGCGCTTCCATGACCCTGCAGCACCAAGGAATGGAAGCTTTGCATGGAGACATGCCAAAAGTGGGGGGCAAAGCAACCCCAAACCCATGCAGGTTTCCTCTCGGAAACGAGGCGGTTTTAAAAGTCCTTGGGGTAGAGCTAGCAGAACAAAAAAAACCCCAAAGAAACTGAGGTGGAGAGGGGGAAAGGTCGCTACGTTGGCACTTTGCAAAGTGATTTCGGCTGTCAGCGACGTACTTGAAGTTGATGTTGGCGCAGACCAGCATGTCGTTGAGGAGGAAAACCTTCCTCTCCTTCGACTTGATGAG
>NW_009730625.1:3001-5071 GCF_000703405.1 Apaloderma vittatum
GGAGCTGCCGCTGCCCCGAGCTCAGCAGCTGCAAAGGGGATGGAAGCAGGAGGGGTTGAGAGGGGAGCGGCTCAGCTTGGGGCCCCCTCTTGCAAAACCCCAAATTTGGGTCCCTTTTGCTGCATCGCGAGGATTTTCCTCCAACCAGGAGCACGCACAGCCCCGCGTTCTGCAGGGATGGCCACGCGACGTGCACGATGCCAAAACCCTTTGCACCCCGAAGGTCCAACTACCGAGAAAGCAGAGCCCTGAAAGACCAACGTGGTCCTTTTGCAGCCCCTTTCGGGTTTCTCTTCATCCCTCGGGCCTAAATTCTGATTTCAAGGCTGAGCTTGGTGGGTTCTCCGCTGTGGTTTTTGCCGCCGCGACCGTCCCAAGCCCAGGATGTGTCGCAAGAGCTTCATTGAGGGGAATGGTTTATTTTTCCCCACCAGTGGTTGCAAAATCAGGCAGATGCAACAAAAGCAGCTCGTCCTTGCTTATACCCAGAGAGGAATTCCCCCCAGTTCGCTTTTTTTCAATGTCCTTTTGGAGAGCACGGGGATCCCAGTCTCCCCAAAAAGCCCCGATGCAGAGAGGAAGCTCTGCAAAGCTCCGCCACTCGCTCCAAAACCCGAGGATGAGGAGAGGGGGAGGCTTAAGGACCCACCTTGTTGAGGCTGCTGCGGTCGCTGATGCTCTTGCTGAGCTGCTGGATTTCGGCGACTTGGTCGGCCAAACGCTTCTGCTCGTTGAGCTTCTCCGCCAAAGTCTCCAGCTCGGTGAGGGCCAGCTGGAGGGACAGGCGGTCTGCGTGACCTTTGGGGGTGTTTTTCAACATGTCCTGGGGTGAGGAGAGAAAAAGGATGGGGGATAAAAGCCACCCAGGAAAAATCAGCCCTGCTGGGGATCACAGAATCATTCAGGTTGGAAAAAACCCTTGGGATGAGCGAGTCCAACCATTAACCCCACTCCTCGCCGAAGCCCATCGCTCGGATCTGTCCATGTCTCTCTGTAGAGCCTCCCTACCCTCGTGTGGATCAACAACTTGGTGTCATCTGCAAACTTACTGACGATACACTTTGTGTCCTTATTGAGATCAATCAAGATGTTAAACAGAAATGGTGCCAACACCGAGCCCTGAGGAACATCACTCGTGACCGGCTGCCAGATGGATTTATCTCCCGTGACCACCACTCTTTGGGCTCGTCCATCGATGGCCAGGATGTGCTACGACTGGAAGAGCTTTCAGCGCCTCCGTCACCAAAACCTTGGGGTGGGCCCCAAAGCTGTGATCCAAAAGCACGTCCCCCCTGCACCGCCAAATCCTTTCCTGCAGCACCCAGCCTGGAAAAAACAGGGCGCAAAGCAAGGTGGGTGTAGGTACCTGTAGGAGCAGGATGAACTGAGGGAACCTCTGGATGGGCTTCACCATCAGGCCGTAGAGCGTGACCCGGTCGGCGCTGGCCATCTGCCTCTTCTGCAAGGAGGGAAAAAAATTAAAATGCCAGCAAAAAACAAAGAGTTTTCATCCCTCACGGTGACCAGCAGGCACCACGTGCCCACGTTTGGGTCCTGCTGACCTTGAGGAAGTCGAGGAAGGCAGGTTTGGTGAGACAAGCCTTCTTGATGAGGGACATGGCGCTGGTGAAGTTGTTGACATAGTCGCTGTAAACATCCAGCACCATCGACTTGGAGAACTGGGGAGAGCGCAGGAGGAGAGCCGTGATGGCGGGGGGCTCTCCCTAAAAGAGCAGGCTCGAAGCACGGGGGTGTTTGTGTTTTTGGAGCGATGCTGAGGATGCTTGCAGTACCCTAGGTCAGGGCTGCATCCCTTAAGTCCTCCAACCCGCTGCAGAGGGGTTCAAGGAGAGGTTGGAGAGGGGTCCTAACCAATTTTCCCTCCTACCGAGGCCACAAAGAGGTCCCCGATCTTCTCGGCCGAGTCCCACTCGGAAACGCGGGAGGCGAGGGCGATCTGGAACATGGAGTGGCACTGCAGGATCTCCTTCAGCCGAAAAAACACCACCTGGCACTTCCTAGCGCTCAGCACCTTCGGCTCCATCTCCATCAGCGGGTTCCTGTAATCCT
>NW_009730626.1:0-4717 GCF_000703405.1 Apaloderma vittatum
ACAGGCCGGCCCCCGCCGCTGCCCCTGGCGCCGAGGCTCAGCTCCCCTGTTTGTTTAAACCCTGCACTCTTCCCTTCCGCTCCGCGTGAGGCCTTGGGCCAAACTCTGTCTGAATCACCCCCGGGCCCGCGGCGCTGGTGGCGGCTCCCCCAGCATGCTCGGCAGCCTGAGCACCCCGGCGCTCGGGGGGGTCCCCCCGGGGTTCTGGTGGGCCGGGAAAAAGCCAAGCCCTGGGTGGGTCAGACCAAAACACGCTTCCAAATAGGCTTTTTTATTTCTAGAAAAAAAAAAAAAAGTAAAAAGAAGAAGAAACAACGCAATGTGTTCCAAGCCAAAATCCATCAAACGTCGCTAATCGAGAAGATAAAGCTGTTTCCTGTGGGTGGCTGTTGTGCAGCCCATGCTTAGTGCAGAGTAAAGCCATGAGAACTTGGCATCGGTACTTGTTCAGTTGTTCGCTGGCGTTCCTTCCAGGTTAGGTTCAGGCAAGCGATAGTCTTGTAGCCATTTGTTTTTCTTGAAAAAAACCATAAAGCTGTTCTTCTTCTTGCAGAAATTTCTCGGCGCTTTGGATGCAAAAGATGTTTTCTTCTATTTTGGAACCAGTTCAGTGTCTGATGGTATGCAGGGGCTTCTTCCTTCTTGATTTTGGAACACGTCTGTCAGTTTATTTCTAATCCTGTACATTTGATAACGCTAAGAACGCTTATTAATGAGCCCCACTCTGACATGCATTTAGCGTTTCTGAGTCATATTACTCAGTGTGAAAGCAGTTGAACTACTGGGTCAGTATTTAAAATCTGGTGAAGGAGGTATGATAAATCTTTTTGCACATTTCTATTATTGTCCTCATTCTCTGTATTGGTATTTTGCTACGAGATTAACAGATCCAGGTCTTCTGAGTGGGATAAGAATAGCTTTGAATGTACTTGATATTTTTTAGGTTTTTTAAAATAAACACATTGAGATACTAGTATTCTTGGTCTGGATTAATGGTAGTTCAGAATTAAGATATGTTTTAAATTCTCAAATCCTTAGAGCAAGGCTGTTGTCTACTTGTGAGTTCACCTGGTGCTCATCCCGGTGTCTGTGTCCGGATTATGCTAATTCTCACTCAGTAATACTTAACATCTGAGGAGGTAAAACTGTCTCAGCCTTTGTTAAATGGACTGTTCTCCTTATTGAGAGAGCAAAAGCACCTGTAATTCTGGAACCAGTTTCAGAGCTGTTGTCTGTTCCCAGTCAGATTATCCTCACTTTAGAATACATGAAAGCAAAGAAGTTCTTTGACAGTTGACACAAGGGCCCCGAAAGGCCACAGTGATCGTGTGGAGAGTACTTTTTACCTAGGGAGATAGATCATTACATTTGGTTTCAGTGTATCATCATTTCTCATAACCGTTCCTCTTGTTTTGGTCTTGATTAATTTCTTCCAGTACCCGAGTTTGTTGTTGCTGAGCCAACTTGCCCATGTAAAGAAGAACAGGTTGGGCTGACGTCCTGTCGTATTCAACATTGCTCCATTGAGGCCTGGGGAGAACTCTACGCCTTTGAATTTCTAGAGGACCATACCCTCCTTTCCTCTTCCTTTGTGAGCAATCAAGTGGTGAACTCTTCCTTTAGCTTATTGAAGCGATTCTCAGGCAACTGCTTTGCAGGTGGAAATCCACTGCAGCCTCCTGAGGCGAAGTGCAGAGTCACTTACTGTGAAGGGCAGCTGGTAAGTATGCACTGAATTAACTCTTACAAGCTCTTGCAGCCTTCGTAGGTTTTCAGCTTGATGCACCAAGTTTGAGAACCATCCATTTAATAAATCTGAGCATGACAAAGGAGAAGCAGGAAGGATATGGCACACAGTTCTCCATTGGTAGCAAATGTCTTTGGAATCACTCAGAGATGGAATTTCATCTCCTTTAGCAAGGAGTCGTCGTTGCAGATGGGGAAAAGATTCATATCAGGCCTGTCAGAAGCCAAGATGTAGCCCTGCTGAAGGACCTCAGCTTCTCCAGACCCCACGTTCTCTTCAGAAGTGCTGCAAGAGAGGCAAATGCGCGAAGAGGTAATGTACATGGAGAGGAAGCCCTGCTTGTTCTGCTTGGAAAAGCTGTCTTCTTGTAATGAGGTTGCTTGCATGGGCTCAGTGGAAGAATGTGTGGATCTGTGGGATCTTTTATGTTGTCTTGCTTTTTAAACTCCCTGTGTCCCTCTGTGCCGTTCAGCAGTGCCGTTTCCTTCTCGCCTGCAGAAGAGGGCTGAGGGAGCTGTCAAACATCTGGAGCTGATGGTCGTAGCAGGCCCAGATGTTTACTTGTACCACAAAGAGGACACGGAGCGGTATATTCTCACCAACCTGAACATTGTGAGTAGCTTTCTGTTTGGATTGCTGCCCCAGTGTGAGAGCTCACAGTATCATGGGCTGTGTCGCAGGCAAATGGACCTGTGTGAGTGCACGTTCAGAGATGTTTGTGGATACCCGTGGTAACCTGCTCCTGTGCAGGGTATTCCTCTCTGCTTCCCTTGGCACAGCTTGGCAAACTTTCCCTTGTACAAAGAGCTGCACATGAAAAAGTGCTTGTTGGAAGCTTTGGGATTGTAGCCTTAGTTAAAGTCCATTAGAAAAATATAACTCTTAATTTCAATACTGATATTGCTGTATGTCAGATACATTAGCAAGAGTTCTGTCACCAGAGCCTTGATCCAGCCCCGTTGCTTTCAGTGAGTTTGAACAAGATCCACTGAATTAATCTTACATTTTACATCTCAGCATTTTATTTCTACTGCAGGATTTATCTGAATATCTCCCTTTGCTATTATTAAGAATTTGTTTGTGCATTTTCTGTGGGAGGATATTGCAAAGCAGTCTTTAGCATTCACTCTCCTGCCTTATGAAACTGTTTTTCATGCAGATTCTTCTCTCTGCGTCAGAGTATCTGATGAGTCTAACAACAGTTCCTGTCTGCTGACAGTTTTATCTCCTTTTGTAGTGAACACTTTAATGTACTTCCCGGTGACTTTATAGTTGTCCCTTATGGTTACCAGGTGTGTTACCTTTGTAGTGAACACAGCCCTGTTATTGGGAACAGGTAGTGGGAGTCACCAAGGTGCCTTCTTTATTAAATCTTTTCTATCTCTTAACAGGGGGCAGAGCTGCTGAGAGATGCCTCACTGGGTGCTCATTTCAGGGTTCACCTTATGCAAATGCTTGTTTTGAGAGAACCAGAGGTAAGCAGGGAGGACTGTGTCCAAGTGTTGTCCAAGAGTTTTCTAAAAGCTGTATGAAATGTGCAAATGTGTGCCTTCACTCTAGGCAGAGGTAAACATCACGACAAATATCACCTCCTCGCTGATCAGCGTTTGTGAGTGGAGCAAGAAGGTCAACCCCCAGAATGACTCTGACCCCCAGCACGCTGACATCGTCCTCTACATCACCAGGTACTGCAGCTCCCCTGCCCTGGCAGGGGACTGGGAGCAGGGATGATGCTGTCCAGCTGTTAACACAGTGGCAGATATTCACAGGGCCTTTGGGAATGGCTTGATTCTCCTGTTGGGGGTTGACTCTCCTGCCCTTAGTGCAATTAGTCAGAGATACTGTTTCTTCAGTTTCTGAAGGAACTGGAATATTTCCCAAGCGCTGACCAATCAGACTTGAGCGGACATGGTGTGCTTCCAGCGTGGCACAGCCAAACCCACTGCAGCTTTTTGTGGGCAGAAAAGTTGAACAGTAACTGGAAGTGAAAACCCATGGGTGTTTTCTATGGAAGATTTTTAATGCTGCTCTGACTCAGACCTTTTGTCTGACTTTCAGGCTCCTTGCTTGAAATTGCCTTGGCTAATTTGTTGAAGGCAAACTTTTCTTGGGTGTAATGGATTTGTTTTGGTGCTCTTTCTTAAAAGAGATGATGATACTGCTCTGTCTCTTGCAAGTAGTCATTTCATTCTGCTCTGCTTGTCTGGGGTCATGGGGATTTTTTAACCACAGATTTTGAGCAGTGGGTGTTCGTGGGACCCTACTGCCACCATCCTGCCCCAGGGAGCTCCATGTGTCAAATGTTAGATAGGTGGCAGAATTAGATCAGGAAGGTGCCAATAAATTCAGCTGAATGTCTAGACCCAACTTTATTAGCTGCAATAGTTCTTTGCTCTTTCATCTGTATCTGTCTCCCTTACTTTAGGTTTGACTTGGAGTTACCTGATGGTAGCAAGGAGCTACGTGGAGTGACTCAGTTAGGTGGAGTCTGCTCCTCCTTCTGGAACTGTGTTATCACCCAGGACACTGGTTTTGACCTGGGAATCACCATAGCCCATGAGATTGGGCACAGGTCAGTAGGAACGCCCCAGAGCAGCCTAGTATGTTTTATTCAGGTAAAAACATTCAACAGTTTAAAGGACTCAGAAGAAGGAAAAGGATATCTTGGCATAACAGGGGATTTCCTACAGATGATCCAAAACTTTTCAAAGAGTTCCTTGCATTTCTTGTATGCCTGCATGCTCTGTGACAATTAGAAGCTGCAAAGAAGAGATAAAACCGTTGTGACCACAGAAGAAGCAAAGGTTGCCAAGAGAGCTCAGTCCTTGCTTAGGCTCTGGGGGAACCCAGCCTCTGGGTTTCTTCTCCTCAGGGCACTGTGCTTCTTTTGTTACAGTCTTGGAATCCCCCATGATGGTGAGGGGAATGGGTGCAGCAGCAGCGGTTACATCATGGGTCCAGCAGGAAACC
>NW_009730626.1:4884-21338 GCF_000703405.1 Apaloderma vittatum
AGGAATAAAATAGGACATTCTTGAAAAAAACGAGAAACTGTGAAAAGCTTGGGGTTTGTTTATTTTTGAGCACTTGTGTCTGTTGCTGTGGTTAAACCATTTTGCTTCAAGAAGCTGGAAATTACTTTGGTTAGTGACTAACGTGCCTGGGCTCTATTGGACTACTCAGACACTAGCTCAGCCTGGAAATTTTATTTCAAATGTCAGAGCATCGAGGTTTAAATAAGCATTATGGGCTGTGAGCTGGCTGGGTGAGGAGCAGGGATGGATTTCTGTTATCAGTTCAGCAGCAGGGAGCTGTGAGCATCTCCAGGCAGCTGCTGCGGCTAAATCCATCACAGCCCACAGTGAGCATGTGTTGTCTGGGAAAGCAGCAGCCAACTCCCAGAATGAAACTCAGCAGAAGTTTGCAAACATGTCATTGTCCTTACTGCCCACAGCTGGGAAAGTGATATTTCTTATGTTTCTATCAGCACAGGCCAAACAGACTGCTTAAATGACCTGCCGGACATGGACGGCAGCATCCCTGGATGGAAGCCTGGCTTGTACTATGGAGCAGATGAGCAATGTAAAATAGCCTTTGGGAGCGTTGCCACAGCATGCACCTTTGCTGACAGCAATGTTGTAGGTAGAAAGTTTGTTTTTCTTGCTAGGGCCAGCAGGGGAATGTTCTGGAGCCAAGATCCAGGAAGAGGGAACATTTTTTTTTTTTATAATGGATGGAAGGTGCTTTCCTGCCACGGATTTCTTGGCAGTGAACAACCTTCAAAGGCTTTTAAAATGCTTCCCTTCTCTCCATCACCTCCTTCGTCCACGTAAGTCACCTTTAAGGTTTGCACAGTACACAGAGCCCTCTGTCCAGCCAGGGGCCTGGCAGTGCTGATGCTGGGGATGCCTACGCAGGGTACTGTCTTAGGGAGCTTTTATTCATTGGATTTCTTCAGCTTCCCCACCATTGTGCAAGTCCCCTTATCTGGAAAATGCAGGGTGGCTAATAGCTGCCATCTGGACAGGTTTTGTTAATGAGGAAGCACTAAGATGGGTGAAACTTTAATTGCTTCAGTTGGCCGCCTTCTAGCATTACAGCTGGCAGTGCTGGTCTGTTGACATGGCCACCACTTTTGCCCAGCAGCAAGAGGAATGAAGGGACTTGGTTGCATTGCTGGGTACCTGTGGGGAAACTAAACCTCTGGGACATGCACCCTTTAAACAGAACAGCTTTTGGGACTGCTGTGTTGATGAGCCTCAGTGACTCCCCAAGCTCCCTGGTTTTCTTGTCACACTAGGACATATGTGAAGTTCTCTCATGCCACGTACAACCAGGAGACAAATCCAGCTGTACTCGGCTTCTTGTTCCCCTCTTGGATGGTACCGAATGTGGAGTCAATAAGGTGAGGAAGCTGCTGATGTGACGGTGATCGGAAGTGGATGGAGGTGCTATGGAGCTAGCAAGACGTGATCAGTGGTTGGCACGTTGCCCCTTGGCCAGGAAACTGGGGCCAGACACTCCACTCGCAAACTGGTACCAGCTGATCTTGGTGTTTTCACCTTGTTCTATACCTCTGGAGCTGCTTGGCAGTTCTATAGCCTGATGAGCATTCCGCGAAAGCTTTTGCTTCCCACTTGAAGTAACCTATCAGGTCTTTGTTTGAACCCCAGCCTCATGCTAGATGATAATTAGGAGTGAGACTCTTCTAGGCTCTTGTGGGAAGGTGCCTCATTTATCTTGAGACTCACTGTTACAGCCTGGCCTGCATAAAAATGGAGTGCCACCCCTGTAGATCCCAGCCCTGCTGGGTTCACTGTGGTGCTGCTGCCAGTTTTCTATACTCTTGATCTTAGTGGTGCTCCAAGGGACAGTGCAGCTCTCTGGAAGACCTGAACCCCATGGCCGTGGTCCATGGGCAGTGGTCCAGCTGGAGCCCTTTCTCCTCCTGCTCCCGCAGCTGTGGAGGTGGAGTTGTGCTAAGGCGGCGGTTCTGTAACAACCCCAGGTAAGAGCTGGGGAGTTTGCAGTGAATCTTGGTTGATTCAGGGCCGTGGGGTCTGAGACTTGCGCTTTGCTTGGGACAAACCTGCCTCTACTGAGGAGTTCTTCTCCTGTCATTTCCAGGCCTGCTTTTGGGGGGCAGGACTGCCCTGGTGTCAGCATCCAAGCAGAGATGTGCAATACTCAGGTAATGGAGCTCATCACATCTTCTGAGCTTTTCCGCTAATGTCGTTTAACCCTTTGAGAGCTGAATGGTTTGAGACTGTACTTCTCACAGCTGACTGCTCTGGGAAGGAGGAGTAAAGATCTGGCATACAGCCTCCATCTGTTTGACAAGAAGAGAGGTATTGGTTCCCATGTGTCTGAAGACAGCAGTGTTATTTAATAGCATCATTCACATGTAGTGATGCATTTTCGCTGTGCCTTTATTAGCAGGGCAGATGCTGAGAAAATAATGACTTGATGATAATTTTCTTCAGAGGGATATTCTTGTGTTGTTCCTATTATCCTTTTCCATTTATTTTGTGTAAATATCAAAGCAAACAGCTTCCACACACAATTCTCTGCATATCTGTATCCTCCCTTTAAAATTATTTTCTTTATTTGCAGTTGTTTTGGTGTTTTACGTTCCAGCCACTGGTTTTTGCCCTTACCTTGCGGTTAAAGTGCTGCTTGGAATTCTGTGCTCAGTAACTTCCTTTCATTACCCATACAATTCTCTCTGCGATGTAGGCCTGTTCGATGACCCAGCAGGATTTTATGGCTGAACAGTGTGCAGCAACAAATTTAAAACCACTGTATCCCACTGCGGGAACTCCTTCATTTTACACCTGGACTTCTGCTGTAGGCTTTGCCAAAGGTAAGGAAAGACTGAGAAACTGTGGTTTCTTTGTGGAGCGCTCATGGACCTGCCTGTACTTTGAAGCCCAAAGGCTGTTTCACTAATTGATTTAGTTTTCATGTGAAACCCGGATACTCTTTCTGTG
Source organism: Apaloderma vittatum (assembly GCF_000703405.1). Classification (NCBI taxonomy): domain Eukaryota; kingdom Metazoa; phylum Chordata; class Aves; order Trogoniformes; family Trogonidae; genus Apaloderma; species Apaloderma vittatum. Next base: position 7,861 of record NW_009730626.1, read on the forward strand.
AGATCCTTTTGACTTCTTCCTGTTGCTTGATGGTCAGCCACTCTTGTGGAAGAGTGACTCCTCTCTCCTGCTGTCTGCCTCCTCCAGGGGACATGCTCTGCAAGCACATGTGCAGGGCTGTAGGAAAGGAATTCATGGTGAGCCGCGAGGACAGTTTCACAGATGGAACCAGATGTGAGCAGGATGACTCTGAGCGTCACGGAGCTTTTGGTCTGTGTGTAATGGGAAGCTGCAGAGTAAGTGACTGGGGAGTCCATGTGACCCTGTGACGTGGCATCTGCCCCACAGGAGTGACTTTACTAGGAGCAGGGGAAAAAAAACCTAACGGTGTCCCAAAGAACCTCTTCTCAAATGAAGAGAGTTTTATTGCTAATTGGATGGAACCCAGCAAATCTACTCTTCTGTAGGTGCCTCCAATGCCAGTGCCCTCTGTGTAAGACATCCTGCCAATTATGCAGGAAGAATGTGAGGCTGTTCATCCCTAATCCAAGAAGCAATTGGTTTATGTGTTGGTGGAGAATCGAGAAGATGTCATTAGCTGTTCTCTGTTGGAGAAAAGTTACATGGTTTGAACATACAGAGTCAGTGGCAAATTAAGGAGTAAACCCGGGAAATCGAAAGTCAGCAAATTGATTGCTACACTTCAAAATGGAAGTGTAACTTTTTTTTTCTGGATCGGATGTGAGAAAGGCATTCTTTCATGCTGAACGTGAATATAACTCCCCCGCACTGTCTGCGTCTTAGTAACTGCTCAGTGCTGACCTGGTTGTATGTTTTCTGTTGTTTCTTTACATTCCCAGAATACACTTTTAGCATTTTATGGTTTTCTCATTATCTTCGTGTTCACAATGTTTTGTAATGTGTTTCCACCTAATGAACAGCAGAGGGTGTAGGCATAATCTCTTCTGATTTCTTCTATTCTGTTGGCAACGGTGATAAATACGCATGTTATGGCAGCATTCAAAGCCTGGGATCGGTGCCTCTAGCATAAATTCAGCAGTTGCACGTGTTTTGCTGCTAAGCCTGCTGAGATCCTCCTGTAGATTTGTGTGAGTTGGTCTTGTTCATGGGAACGAGGATCGAATCTCTTTTCTGAGTTCCATGGGATTGAAGGCCAGGCTGAAGGATGTGAGCTAGGTTTGAGTTTGGAGGAGGTAAAGTTTCCTTTTGAACCTGCCATTCATGTTTATTGTTCTCCTGGGCTTCCATTTTTTCTTTTTTTTTTTTCTTCCTGCTTTCCAGAAAGAGTCTGTAGAAGAGAGGAGGTGCAGAGCCCTTGTTTTAAGTCGCAGGAGAAATCTTTCTGGGCTGCCTCGTATGGGAAAGAAAATGTCACACAATTAATGAATCTTGTTGTGGTTTCAGCTAAGACTGTCCAATCCCTTGCTTTGCATACTGCTCTGCAGTGGTAGATCTAGGTACAAATACATCTTTGTCTATCTTGTCTTCTTAAATTCAAATTACAAATGAAAAAGGCAGTCTAGAGAATTCAGGCAGTGCTGCTTTCATTTGCTTGTTTTCTTCTCAGAATAGGCAAGTCTTGACAGACTCTCCTTTTCACTCAGGCATTCGGGTGTGATGGCCAGATGGACTCCAAGAAGGTAACGGACTCTTGCAAAGTCTGTGGGGGTGATAATACTACTTGCACCAAAGTGAGTGGATCTTACACAGACGGAAAAGCTAAAGGTGTGTAGTCCTCCCCCTCAGGCTCAACATTATGGTACTTTTTGCATGCGGAGTGTTTGTGTGCATATTCAGTATTCATAATCTTCTGTATGTGACTTCTTGTTTCTGCTTGATTTTGTTTTATGGAGGATATGGTGGTGGAGTTTGGGTAGGCAACACAGATGGCAGCTAAGATCTCTTGTAGCAGGCAGGTAGCTGTTGTGTAGGCAGAGTGACTTTTTTGGTCATAGTTCTGGTCTGGACATAGACGACAAATGTGGCCACTTGGGAAATTCAGCAAATTACTGGGAGCTGGGGGCTGTGTCAGAAGCTTCCTAAGATGTTAAACATCCATTTGGGAACTGATCTGGCTCTTGCAGGATCACATACAGGTATTAGCAGAGAACATAAAAAGAACAAATAAAAGGTGAGAATGGGACACAGAACTCAGTTCTGGTTTGTTTACTGTATTCGCTGTCCTATGTTCAAGCCGAGCTGGTAGAGCTAAGGTCTGTCTGAATTTGGCCTGCTGGCCACCACTCTTGTATCCTTACTTTTTCTGTATTAGCTGTATAACCCTTGTCTGCAATTAAGCTTTGTTGCCGCCTTTAAGGCTTGTCCTCTAATGGACAGCACACTAGCAAGGTGAGGAGGGGTTGATCTGTAATCCCCAGGTTTTTAACAGAGGTGCAGTAATGGAAGGTGACCGTATCTTCTTTCTTTCCGTCGCAGAGTATGTTACATTTCTGTCCCTGCCTTACAACACCACCTTGGTCCGTGTTACCAATCGGAGCCCACTCTTCACACATCTGGGTGAGTTGAATGAAAAGGAGAGGGACTACAGGCAGGACTAAAACAAGCTTGCAAGAAAATGGAGTTTGGGAGGAAAGTTTTTGATGATGCAATTCGTTTGTGGAGTGCTCTCCAATGGGAAGCGGTAGAAGCCACACACTTTGGGATGCCTGACTTGGATCGAACTGGTTTCTAGCAAACGGGCAGTCTGTAGCTGCCAGCACCACATCATATCTCTTAACCTCACTCTTACTTTGGCTCGTCTAGCTGTGAAGGTTAAAGGAGAATACGTGGTTGCTGGAAGAGGAAAAATCTCACTGAATGTCACCTATCCATCGGTTCTGGAGGACAGCCAGATCGAATACAAAGTATTTCTCACCCAGGACAACCTGCCAAGCCTGGAGGAGGTCCATGTGGATGGGCCAACGCAGGAAGAAATTGAAATACAGGTAAATTAAAATAGCAGGGCTGGAAAGGAGCCAGTCAGAGCTGGCCAGACTGAATTTGTGTAGCTCTGCTGCAGTGCAGAATCCAGGCATAGTGGGCTTTGTGTCCAAGGCCAGTGGAGATGGTGTTCGCTAAGAGTGATGGCGTTGCTTTTCTTTGGAAAGGTTGAGAGTTGGCTGCCTACAGGCTTTCTGCAGGTCTGGTGGATGATTGTCTGGGGAAAAGCGAACCAAGTTAAACCTTTTGCTTGGCTTCATCTTTTTTAAGTGCCCTGCGCACAGAATTCACAGTGTGAGTGCTCTGACTACATCTGGGAAGAATTGAGAGTCGTAGCACTGAGGCGCAGGATTGGATGATAAAAAAGCTTCTTTTATCTTCATCCTAAGAAGTGAATCTGAGTTGATTTGTGCGTTGACCACAATTTTTTCCTTCTCCAGGTCTATCGAAGTTATGCAAAAGAATACGGCAATGCCACCAACCCGGACATCACCTTCAGCTACTTTGTCCCCAGAGAGAATCTGACATACACATGGATTCCTCAGCAGGGCCCGTGCTCCGTGACCTGTGGGGAAGGTGAGGCAGCAACACTCAGTCTTTGCTTTTTTATGGAGATCTGGGCAGACTTCTAGTTTGGTTGCCTGATAGTCACCCAAATCTTTATTCTGTGGGCTCTCATGGGCTGACTGAAAGAAATATGACATCAGCGATAAATACTTGGTTAGAATTTATTAAGTGAACTGGATTTAAAAGCAAATTGTGAGCTGCAGTTGCCAAGGTTAAACTAGACCAAAGCAAAGAGTCACTCAGCTTTTGAATTAAATTAGCAAATCAGGAAAGGAGCGGAATCATCAAAATGATAGTGAAGATGTTTGATTGTGAAGAGGATTTTGAAGTAGGTTTTAACTGAAGTTTTGGGTTTAAGACTAAATAATTTTCTCAGATTTTTCAAAGTTGTTGAAGACTGTAATTTGAAGTTGGCTAAACATCAAAAGTCTGAGACCAAAGTGGTATCTAGTGTCTAACTAAAGCCTCAGAGCTAATTATGAAACTTCCTTCTTAGAATTCTATTCCTGTGCCTTGGCTAATCCTTGCTGTCTCCCCGAAGAAATCAAAATGCAGATTGTAATGGATCACTCTAGTAGATGGTCTGATGTCTTGTTTACCAGATAATACAGATGACACTGGCAAGCCTCTCAAGACTTTTATGACAAGAATTTAGAAAATATGTTAATGAATACTTATGGAAGTCAGTCTACAGGACCAGTTATGTCTGGAGAGTTTTTCTCCAGCAGATTCTCCAGGTGAACTGATTGCTGAAAGCCTGAAGTAAAGAACTCAAAATGCTCTCGAGCTTTCTGGTTAATGCAGCCACAAACAAAAAAATGAGAAAGCTGGGAGGTAAAATAAGAGAAAGTTGAGAATCCGAGCTGAAATTGCATTGTGAGAGCTGAAAGCGTTGCTCAGCCCCTTCTTACCAATAGGAGGGTTGTGAAAAGATAACATTGCTGATTGATTCTTGACATTTTCTTCTCAGGGTCATTCTCTTTCTCTCTCTTTGTGGGTGGCTCATTCACTGCAAAGGAGACTCTTTCCAGCTTTGCTTGTAACTGTTTTGAGTTCAGATTTTCACCTGCTTTACCTGTTAGGTTCAGTATTGTTGAACATCTTGTATAGTGTAGTTTTGTAGCTGTATTTTATGATTTTTTTCATTTCCTGCCTGCCACAGGTGCTGTAAGTTTGCAGTTTCTCTCGCAGTGCCTCTAGTCTGGCTTTGGGTATTCATGATCGCTTTGAGGACATTGGCACGATGCTGTCTGAATATAAAGGCTGCGTGATGATATTACATGATTAGTTCTGCAGAACGTAGTTTAGAAATGCCTGACTGCTAGAGCTTATTTTCAGCAACTTGTCCCTCATCAGTCAGACATCAAGATCATTAGAAGTAATTCACACCAAATGATGATTAATGTCCTTGTTCTTGCAAAAGGCCAGTTTAGAGCAATCTTTCCATTTTGGCAGTGGGTTATCAGTCACACATCATCTTCTGGGGTGTTCGTCTTGAAAAGCCACTTTAAAACTCTTGAGGAAAGTTATATCAGACCGAAGGGGTTTGTGTGTTTATAGAAACATTCCCAAATACACCCATTTCCTACAGAGATGATTTGAGTAAAGCAGAATTACTGCATCTTCCTAGAGTGATAAAGGTAAGCTGTTCACTTTGTTTGTAACTTCCTTTCCTTCTCCTTTTGTATCCCAGGGATGCAACCAGTGGATCATGTGTGCTTTGACCAGACAAAAAATGAAATAACAGAGGATCAGTGGTGTCTGGAGCTGCCACAGCCCCTTTCAGAGCACAAGCCCTGTGCCATGGAGCCATGCCTGTACAGGTTGGTGTTCCTGGAAGCTCAGGTGAATTCTTGCTTCACTTGTCCGTTCTCTGCCAACTAACCCAGTCTCTGCAGTCTCATTTGCATCGTGCAAAGTGAAAAACGGAGAGGTATATGGTAATTTCTTCCCAATTATAATGGCATGGAGGATCCCAAATGATGTTCTGTCTCTCCTGGTCCCATGAGGTAATTGAGTTGTCAGCTCAGTGACTGGGAGATAGTCCTTCCAATATTTCACAGTAGTCTGCTAAATGAAAATAGTTAGAGGGCATGGCCAGAAAAAGATATCTGCTCATAGCCTTTCCAAGATTGTGTCAACAAAGTTTGGATCTTACTCTGGAGGAGACCCTGCTGTTAATTAGACTGGAAAGAGGACTGAGCCAAGCCTGCCCAGATATTGATCTCATAGGCATTTTAGTGTTTAATAAAAAGTGATTACATTGTGAACTAAACTCTAAGCTTAGGTGCTTTTTGTCTTAGAGAGCTGTCAGTGCAAGCACTTGAGATTCCAGCAGTTGTCCTCAGTCACATACAGACAAGGCTCTTGAAGCAGAGAAGCCGAATACTCTGTATGACCCTTTTCTCTAATCAGTGGCATAATAAACCTCCATGATCCAGATGAAAAATAGGGTGATACAATTACTTCCCATTTAGGTGGAAGATGTCTCAGATAGGGGAATGCTCTGCTGTCTGTGGAACTGGAGTTGCCCAGCAGAATCTGACCTGTGTTCAGTTTCGTGATGGACTGGAGACTGTTGTGGATGACAGCTTGTGCCCGGCAGAAGAAAAACCCCTCTCCATTGTGCCGTGTGTGGTTAATGTCTGCCCTTTAGGCTGGGACAAAGTGAGTTCGCTGGCTTGGCTTATTTCCGGAGTCTTACTGTGGGAGCTTTGCACTTGTGATCTACAGGGGGCTACTAGCTAAGAACCACCTTACTGCTGGAGTCTGGGAGGGAGATTTACACTAAGATGTCTGCCCTGTCAAAGATTCATCCTGTCACTTAAGACAGCTCTGTCCCTCTTAATTTATGCTGCTGAATTTGTTATTTCATAGTGGTGGTTTGTTTAGGGCAGCTGTTGATTATGTTCTTTCCTCATTTCACCTCGCAGAGTCCAACAAAATCAGAAACAGAAATAACTCCTGCCACTAGGAAGTACCTCAGTGGCAAGCAGAGAGGTTCTGACATGATAGGGAGGATTGCTAGCATGGAAGAGGGCTTCTCAGCCAGCTTCACTGATCCGAATCCGTACTGGGGAGCTACTGCCAGGTTTACGTTGCAGGTGGGGGAGGTACTGCTTTAGGCATCTCCAGTCTCAGGTATCTCTTTTCAGGTAGTCTGAATTAGGAGAGGTCTTGGCTGTTGGATGTCCTTCACTATTTGTGGTACTTACATGTTCTGCAAAAATGGAGAAAGTGCTTAAATGTGCCTCTTTCTTCAGTGACAGCAACTATGTTGTAGGCTTGATCTGGAGATATCCCCCAGCTTCGTTAGACCAGGACTAGTGTGGAAAGCAGGTGCCAATGTCAGTCTGGATCTTTTTGCTCTGTTCTGAGGAGGAAGATGCACACTTGCTTCAGACTTCAGAGTCACTTGGCCATATCCAGTTGGAGAATCGGACTGTGTATGTGTGGAGCCCTCTAGCTGGAGAGTGTTCCGTCTCCTGTGGTAGAGGTGAGATCTTTCAGCCCTGCAGGAAAATGTTACTTGGCTGTAGGCGTGAGCTGAGTGCCTGGGAACCTCAGGGACCTGGTCGAAGTGTATATGTAGCTGTGACCACAATGTTTTTTTGAGTCTGGAAGAGGCAAGGGGGCCTGACGTAGAGATGGAGTAGTTGGGAGAGCTGACTGGCTGCTGCTGTGCTTCAGCATTGAGGGGGATGAGTGCAGTAAGTGTGCCTGGGGCTTGGGCAGAGTTGGCTTGTTTTGTACATGCAGATGTAAGTGACACTGCTTGGCTTATTTTCAACCCTTGCGTGCATGCCATGCAGTAAGATCACTTCCCTTGCTAGGTAAGACTCAGCTACAGTATGTGTGTGTGGCTTTTGACACCAAAGAAGAAACCCAGGAAGAAAACTGTCATCCGGTGCCAAAGCCAGAGAGCAGGATGGAAGTCTGCGACCTCAGTCCCTGCCCACCAAGGTAAAGCAGTTACGAGGAGACAACGAGCTGGTGAGAAGTCTTTGCTTCCTCTCTCTGTCTCCAGGGACATGGTAGAGTAAGGGTCGAGCTGTGGGACTGGAAAGCCACTTTCATCTGAACTTCTTTTACATGCTCCCAGGATGAAGTATGTTGGGTCGGTTTCTGATCTGAGCGTTCAAAGGGGGGTGTGCGTTTTGAAGGGAGATAAGATTGTTTTTGCAGCTAAGCCTGGGTATGTCACCCTGGGAAAGACTGTAATGGACACCGAGCCTCAATGTACATTTTGAGTCTGTGGGCTTCTCTCAAAATGTGAATCCCTTCTGTTTGGGGTCCAAATCCAAACCTGGTCCAGACTGCCATGCCTTGTTTCAAAGGCTGCTGTCTGAGTACCTTAGGCAGCAAAGCATGTGAGGCAGAGGGTGAAGAAAGCTGCAGAGAAGCAGAAGGGGGAAGGATGAGGGAGTTAGGGTGCATTTTCTACAGTGAGAAATAGCAGAGGGTGGGGATTCATCACTAACTTAATTTTTCCTCTTCCATGTCTTCTGTCAGGTGGAAGGTAACCCCAGCTGGTCCCTGTTCCTCCAGCTGTGGGCTCGGCTTAGCTGTTCAACTGGTCACCTGTGTGCAGATTCACCAGGGCAAGGAGATTCTGCTGGAGGAACGTTTGTGTCCTCTGGCAGAGAAGCCTCTTACCAGCATCCCCTGCGTCATCCGCATGTGCTCTTACGAATGGAGCTTCAGCGAGTGGACAGAGGTATTTGCTCCTGTTCAGATGCAGCGCTCGGTGTCTAGTGCAGCAGTTTTATAACCATTCCCTTCCCTAAAGCATACAGGAGCGAAATACTACTTGTGCCTTGTATATTTACTTCCCACAGAAATGCTCAGCTGTTCACAGGGGTGTTTTCCAGCCTTTCCACTGCCCTGTGTTGAGCAGCCACAGAATCATAGAATGGCCTAAGCTGGAAGAGACCTTAGAGATCATTTAATCCAGCCTCCCTGTCACCAGGGACACCACCTCTCGACTAGATCGGGCAACACATGGGGACCGAACGGGAATCGAACCCGTCACCTTAGCGTTATTACCGCCATGCGCAGCTGACTGAGCTAACCGGCCCCTAGATCTGCTCCTCGCCTTTCTCAGTTAAGATTTTGGCTGCAGTTTAAAATTGGGCCTTGGCATGTTTTCTCCTGGAATGCAGATCTTTTGGGATTTTTTAGGAAGTGGTTCTGCAATTCAGAAATACAGTTAGAAGATCCACTGGGAGACGGGCCATCTTATAGCTGATGAAACGAAAGCACTGGAAGGGCAAGTGACAGAACAGCATCAGTGAACTGTGATTAGTCCTTTGGATTATGCCTGAGTCAATAAATGAGTTTATTTCTAAATACCGACTAAACACACGTATAAAGGCCTGTGGGTTTCTACTTCTGCAGTGTTCAACTTCGTGTGGGAATGGCATTCAGACACGGCAGGATTTCTGCCTCAACCCGCTAACCCGTAAGCACGTGAACCCCATCTTCTGCAGACACTTCCCCAAGGCCATTGTGGTACGTGGCTGCTCCGCAGGGCCCTGTCCTGAGCAGGTGGTGGGCACCCAGTTCCCTGGAGCACAACTGCAGACAGTGACGCTCACTGCTCATCTGACGACAGCTGCAACTGCCAAAGAGGCGAGATACAAGGACGTGGTTCTACCTCCATCTCCTGTGCCTCAGGAGCAGACAAAGACGAGTGGAGGTGAGGAGGACGCTACCGAAAGGTAGGCGTAGGTGCTTACTATGTGCGGCTGGATTGTGGTGACCCTACTGCTGTACAGGGACGGGAGCATGGGAAGGGGACTCCTGGTTAGGAGGGACAACATGCTGTTCTTTCCAGCATGCTCTCAGGTGTCCGTGTTACCTGAGGTAGGAACAGTGACTCGCTTCCCTGGGCTTCCCAAAGCTCTTCTGACTTGGGACTCTTCTGTGCTCCACCCAGAAGGTGGGCACACCGTTGCCACTTGTCTGCCAGTTGTGCCACGAAGGGAATGGGAGCTCGTTTTTGGCAGCTGTAGTTCCTTCTGGATGTGTTTCTCATCTGCTTCTGCTGTACAGGTGTCTGTGGAAAGCTCTTCCTTAATGCCACCGGGGTCATCAACATGACGGGGCTAGAGAGCAGCGACTGCACTGTGGCCATTGGACGTCCTCTCGGGGAGGAGATAACAGTCACCGTCCTGGAGAGCTCCCTCAACTGCAGTGCAGGTACTGCCCAGGGCATGCTGGGGGCTCGCCTGGCCCTTTGGGACATCTGCAGCTTTCTTGCCTGTGTGATTTGGGTGCCCTGAAGGGGTTTTGGTACCTTGGAACCTGTGTAATCTCTGAAACCATTGTAGAAGTTTTTCTGTCCCACCATGTCATTGCCAGATGGGACTAAATGAAGACGATGCCTTTCCTCCCTCTACATCATAGTTTCTTACCCATTTTGTTGGTAGATAGGAGATGAAAGGAGTTTACAGGGTTAAAGAAGCTGCTTGCTTTGGCCTGTTATAACCACTAATATACCCTCTTGCTGGAATCAGTACAGTTAGATTAGTTGACTGGACTGTTTTCATCACAGGTTTTGATAAGATACGGACAAGATACAGAAATTCCTCGACTCCAGACCTATATCAGATAGGTTTCAGCCTTTTACTTAGAGTAAAACTGTTTCTAGTCCCTGTGCTCTTCCATTCCAGGTGAGGTGGTGCTCTTCTCTGGGCGAATGATGTGGCGGACAGGCTGCCGGAAGCTCCCATTGTCACTGATCAATTCCAGAACGAACACATTGATTGTGAAACAGCGTGTTTTGCTGCCAGGAAATGGGGTCATTCTTCAGTACAACAGCAGAAATGCAACTAAAAAATATTACCAAGGTACTTTACTGAATCCTTTGCTATTGCTTTAGGTTAAGGCACCCATGACAGGGACTGTAGAGTTCCGCAGGTCATGGTTGCTTATGGAAATCTGTGGAAACCTTCCTTCCTTTTTAGCAGCTAATAAGCACCTTCTTGAGAAGTGCTGGAACTAATATTACTTCTGGACTACCCCTCTGTTCTAAAAGCAAGGCCCCTGCAGGTGTTTGCTCATGCTTGGAGGTTCCCAGATGAAAATCCTTCGAGAAACTTTCCTGCCTGTGCTTAGTTTAAATTATTTCTTTCTTGGAGATGCTGGACACTTCTGTAAATCATTTTCTTTCTTGCTCACTTTTTTTTTTCCTCTCAGACTGTGACAAGCAGCTGTTTGGTCCCCAAGGGGAAATAGTGAATCCTGTGCAATTGCCTGATCAAATGCAAGGAGTGGTGTGTCGGACCTTCATTAACGTGGCTCCTCGGCATCGCATCGCTATCCGCGCCCTGTATATTGACCTGGGCAATAAGAGCAACCAGACACATTTTAATTACATCCTGGTGAGTCAGAAACTTAAAGGGGATGATTTGGATGGGAATGGACTCATCTCCTCGTTAGAGATTTCCATCCAGATGCAAAGTTCAGTCACAAATCCTAGAGGGTCAGACTCTGTTATGTAAACGTAGATGGAAATGAGCACTACTGATGTCTACTGTATTTCTTCTAACCTTTGGATAGGGCACCTTCTGCCCCTGAGTGACCAATTTGCCAGTCCCCAGTATTTTGTGGGTCCTTCACCTGTAGACTGCTATGCTACAATGGTTTGATCTTTCTTTATGTAGGTCCGTGATGTAAGCACCATGAAGACGATGGTGTTCCATGGGAGGCAACAATTCTTCTGGCAATCAACGGGAAGCCAAGCTGAAATTGAATTTCATGAAAATTTTAAGGAACACCAAACCAGTTTCTGGGCTGAATACCATGCTATTGAGCCCAAGTAAAAGGGGCCAGGGCCACTGCGCTGAGAAAGGCCGTGGTCTGGTTAGTCACTGCTCCCTATTCACTGCTCCAGGTCACACAAGTCATTTAATGTTTTCGCAGCTGCTTCCCCACCTAGTGAGAAAGAATGATGATATCTACTGACTCTTTTGTGATCTCAGTTAATATTATGCAAAAGATATGTAACTACCAAATGTTTAGCAAATAGTTCTTGTAGGGATTTGCTATCTCTGCTGATTGGTATTAATGCAGTTTACATATTTGCAGTTAGTGACTTGGACACTAAAGTCTCAGGGTCCTGTTTCTTTAACAGGCTTGACTTTTTAGGACAGTCACTTTGTTTTTTAGTGGCCCGGTGTCCCGTTGTAATCCTCTGTATACCATGTGTAGCTACAATTATGGTTTAGCCACTAAATTTTCTCTCCTGCAGTGTAAATGCGCCTTAAAACTGAGCCCCACTGAAATTCTGGGTTGTTATAAAGAAGGCAAAGATGTATAGGAGGACAAAGTGCTAGCACAGCATGAGTAGAGACCTGTGTGAGGGCAAGGCAGTTATTTGCCCAGGAGGGTAGTGCAACATTAAGACAGGTCGCTCAGGCAGTGGCTGGAATCACCATCCTTGAATGTTTTCAGGAGTTAGCTAGACCGAGGCACTGCTGACCTGTCGAGCCTTGGTGAGAGCTGACTTAGTATGAGAGGACTAAATGACATCCAGGGGTCACAGCCACCCCTTCTGTGGTTCTACTGTTACATATCTGACAATGATAACACTACTTCTTTTCTATGGGAAAATAAAAGAATTCTGTCTTTTAGTGACGGGTTTGGTGCAAAGACTCAGATAAGAACAGTAGCTGTGCTATTAATCTACTCACATCTTCATCTCACAGGAACTGTGCAATGAGAGATTGTTGAGACTGCACGATACAAGTTGTAGAAAGAAGAGATACTCTAGACCAGTGACAAGTTATTCACTCAAGCTTGATTTAAATACATTTTTTAGGTTGTCTTTATTTAATATCTTGAACATTGGACTTGCTTTGGTCCAAATCTGTCGTCCTCCTCAAAATCACAATATACTGCTTAAGGGGTCTTTTCCACACCTGGAGCCTGGCTGGACGCATCTGCCCTTGCTCTTCACTCTGGATGCAATAAATGGCTCTGCCTGGGCAGTATTAACCCTGCTTCTGCTTTCTTTCAGTTGAATTCTCTGACATCTTTTTACAACTGCAAAATTTTATTTTCTTCTGTCTTTTTAATAGTTTTTTTTTTGCTGGTTAAGCCTGGAGTTTTTTGCTTGCCAGCCTCCAGATTTACGTTCCATTCCTGGAAGAGCTAGAAAGTAGATTCTGGAAGCAAGGTCCTCTAAGAGCTGGATGTATCAGCTTATCCCACTGCAGTGCGTGGGTGATGCAGACACTGGGCCTTCGTTTCCTGTCTAACAGGAGATGTTAATGAAAAGACATCCTTTTCTCTTAATCCTTTTTTGGTAACCTCTTAGCAGATGGGATCTGTCTTCCCGCTCTGCTCTGGATCCCAAGTCTCACTGCTATTTATTGTTGCAGATCAACTATGCAGAGTCCCTGGTCTGCAGGGATGGGCTCTGGTTACTGACTCTGCTCCATGTTATTTGCAAAAAACACAGCTGTTGTCTTTATAATTTAAGAGAATTAAGGCCATTTCCCAGTACCATTTGTGTGGATACCAGCGGGTTGCTAACTGGGTCATCTCTGGCTTGCAAAGTCCTGCTTGTACTCATATTTTCTAGGGTGAAACCTAATTCCGTTCAGAGTAAGGGGAGCATTCCCCTCTTACCTCCAGAATTTTATGACACTGTTAAATCCCTTTTAATGCAAAACCTCATATTTTGCTTTCTTCTGAGCACGCTCTGCCTGCCTGGATCTGACCAGCATCCAGCCCTTCGCCGGGGAAGCGGGACCCCAAGCTCCCGCGCACCCCTAGACCCTGGTGCTGAGCGCCGCCGCTTATGAATATGTACACGATGGGCTCTGCCCACCGGCTTTTTAATTCGAGTGACATCAAAGCCCTGCCTGCTTGGAGGAGGGGACCCACAATGCAATACGCAGGCAGACGTGGAGGCAGCTCCCCGGGCCGCTGGCATCGCTGCTGCAGGCACAGACCTTCCATTGTCAGCCCTGGGGGGCCGCCGGGGGCCAAGCCCTGCATGG
>NW_009730627.1:0-396 GCF_000703405.1 Apaloderma vittatum
TCCCAGCACCAGTCCAAGAGTTGTGATGTCGGTCCCAGAGTCCATGTACTGGTCTGAGAGCTCCGGTGCTCCCCAGGGACCTCCAAGGCATGGCCAACCCCCAGCTGATCCAAGAGTCCCAGTACTGGCCTGGGAGCCCCTCACACAGTGAGTCCCTGAGGAGCCCTCCACACGGCCAACCCCGGCGGGTCCAAGAGCCCTGATACTGACCCGGAGCTCCAGGTGGGCTCTGGGAGCCCCAGGCTCACAGCAAGACTCCGTGCCAGACCGGAGCATCAGAGATATTGTAGGATCCCTTATGCTGGGCTAGCCCCGATCCTGCTCTGGGAGCCCAGCAGCATGGCCAGCCCCTGAACTGGTCCAGGAGCTCTGGGTAAGCAGCGAGCCCCAGTGCTG
>NW_009730627.1:427-6671 GCF_000703405.1 Apaloderma vittatum
TGGTCCGTGGAGACCAAGGTGTGATGAGCCCTGGTGCTGTCTCCACCGGTTTGGTGCAGGGTGGACTACCAGGGAGCCCAGGGTTGTGTGGGTGAGTTTCCCCTGGCTTCAGCCCCACACCATGCCCGTTATGTCATCAGAGGGGTGCAGCCTGAAACTGGTGTCTGGTCATGGCTGGCATGGGGACCATCAGAGGGAACCCCTCTTCCCACTGTGAGCCCAGCTGAGTGCAGCTCATCTGCCCCAAATACCAGTTACAGGTAAGCTCCTTCTGCTGAGGCTTCAGCCTGGGCAGATGCCACAGGAAGCTCTAACCGTTGGTGTGTAGTACTTCCCTGATCCTCTCCCTGCCTCGCTGAGAGCAAGCCCTTCGCCCTCAGCCTCCGAGCTGGAATCTGACTCAGCTGGGGGCCAGGCAGGGTTCAAGTGTACCCCTTCACCCACGACCACGGGAAACTGTCCTTGCCAAGTACTCTGGTCCCCCTCAAACCCTTGTGACAGGCTGCAGCTCCAGCATGGACATGGCAGGTTGCTGCCACAAGCATGTTTTCAGCTCTTGTTTTTAAAAACCTCACTTTTGCAACAGGAACTTCGCAAAGGAAATACGGTACATGGCAAACTCCAGGGCTGGGTGAGCTGCGGTTTGCGACAGCACCTCCATTTCTGACGAGCCGCTCTCATTCCTCCCGTTGATTTCTTCCCCCCACGCAAATCAAAAGCTTTTCTGGCGTGTTGGGGGAGGACGTGCAGCCCCGATCCTCTCTGTTCCCATGGCCAAAGCAAAGGGTGCGATGCAGGGGAAGGTGTTTTAGCTGGCTCCCAGGCTAACCTGCATGTGTGTGGGCCAGAAAACCATCCCCAGGACCTCTTTTAACCCCCCTCCCAGCCCTGCAGAGCAGATCCAGCAGCACGTGGACGCAATCGATGGTGGGAGTGATCCCGTTGGCTTCCCCAGGGCTGGGTGGGACCTTGGCTCTTTCAGCCCTCTCTGTTGTCCATGGGAATCAGGTTAAAAAACAGAGCTGAGGCTGAATCCTGCCCTGATTCATCTGAGCTTCTTGGGGATGCTGCAATCTGCTCGCCTGGAGATCTTTCCCGGGCAGAAGGCACCCTGTGGGGTGGTTGCTCCAAGGCTTTTCCCAGCCTCCCACTCCTTTCTGGTGTTGCATGTCACAGCTCAGGAAGGGGGTTTGGCATCTTCTGGAGCTTGTTTTCCTGCCACCTAAACGACCCTTAAATACCCATTTGAGCTTCAGGCTTCTCAATAGGCAGTCGCTTCTGATGGGGTATTTTTGCAATAATAGCAAAACTGGTGGGCTTTTGTTTTGGTTTTGTGTTTTTTTTTCCTTCTGAGCTCAAAACCAGGAACGTGCTACTTGGTATGATCTGTCCGTTTCTTGGGAAGCGTTTGTTTTCTTCTTTCTGCTTCTGTGTTTATTTCGGATGTCTTGCCTCTAACAAGGATCATATGTCCTCCCAAAATTTGTTGGCCTTGTTTTCCCTACGAGAAGATTTCCAGGGTTGGCCCACTTGGACAATAAAAACCTCTGGGCTTGTAGGAAAGCTGCCGGAATTTCATACAAACCCCACAGCCAAGAGGACTCAGCCTCTGGAGTTTGCTGCTTGTGGAGGATGCTGGGATCCTGCTCCATGCCCAGTGGGTTTTCAAGGATGGCTTTGACACCGCGGGCAGGGAGGAGACCAGCCCTTCTGTGCATAGAGAGATGCTAGATTTTAAACCAAAACCCCATCTGACTTGTGTTTAGCAAAGCCAGACATCATTTTTCTTCCAGCCTTGGCCTTTATCTCATGCCCCAGTGCAGCCAGCAGCCTTGTTCCCCACTCTGAAAAAGCAGGGATGAGCACCAGCGTGACAGATCTGGGGTTTGGTGCTTTCGTTTGCAAGCACCTGGGTTAAAAAAAAAAAAAAATTCAGACCTCTCGAAGTCTTGTTGTGTCTTCCAGACCTGCTGGCTCGGGTGGTTGGCAGCCCTGGTGGCTGCTGCCTGCCCAGGCACGCGCCTTCCTGCTCCCAGAGCAGCTGAAAAATGCAGACAGACAATTAAAAAAAAAATTTTTTTTAAAAAAAGGGTTCTTTGCAAGAATAAACAGTTTGCCGGGAAACGAACTTGTGCAAAGTTGTGCCTGGATTTCACGAGCTTTAAAAAAAATAATAATAAAAACTAACCATGCTTGATTTATGCTCAGGAAAGGAGCGGGATGCAGGGACAGGTGATGCCGGTGACACCGTGAGCATGGGACAGCGGTGCTGGAGGGCAGCTGGAAGGGCACAACAGCTCCAAAAAGAACATCGTGGATGTGAGCCACAGCCTGGAACTGAGCTGCGGCTCTTTACTGCCTCCATTAAGCATTAAGTCTGTCCCTGTGAGGATCACAGGCACAGGAGCGATCTGGCACAGAGGGAGCCCGCAGAGAGCAGCCAAGTGGTGCCGGGGGGTGACATCAGGGAGGTTGTCACCTCTTCAGAGTTTGCCTGGAGATCCCTGAGCCCCTGGGCTTTTTTGGTTCCTGTCGAGCAACATTTGGAATCCCTGTAGCAGGGATTTTTTTAAGTTTTATTTTGATTTCATTTTAATTTTTTTTTCCCCCCAAGCTGTGCAATAGGAAGGGACTCTGAGCCCTTCCTGAATTCCCAGATGTGTGTTTGGGCACTAAAAAGAAAGCAGCTTGGGGTGGAGAGTGACAGCCCAGTGTGTTCAGGCCAGCTCAGAGCCCGGACCAGACTGGGGACATGCTGCCATCTCTGGAGAGGACCACGATACGGCAGTCCTAGGCCCCAGGAACACGCCAAGGAGTGATTTATCTGCTTGGAGGGTGCCCAGGACAAACTTTGTTGGCTGCAGACGGAGCTCGGCTCTCTCAGACGCAGCGGTGACCAGCTGGAGACTCCAAGTCTGCTCCCAGAGCAGGTAGGACACCAGTAAGGGCAGAGCAGCGATTAAAAGTGCCAATGAAGCCAGATGAGCACCTCAAGGTCGCCGGGATATGCGTGGACCCAGCTGGGGAGCAGGGACAATGCAGGGACGAGATTGTCACCCCTGCAAGCCCCCACCAGTCTCAGAGGGTCCATAATTTCTTCCCTCAGGTGATCAACTCACGGATGGGTCAGACACCGTGACTTGTGCATCATCTCAGGGCTCAGATGGAGTCTGTATTCATGCACCTTAATAAATAACGTGTTTGTTTGTTGTTTTATTTTAACCTAATTGCCACTTTCCACAGAGCATGGTTGCCCTGGGCTCTAAATACACATATCGTGGGGCAGGGACCTCTTCTGGGAGTGAATCCTTGTGGGGGTCGTGGGCAGATGGTGGCTTGTCCCAGCCTGGCCACGCACTGAGCACCCGTTGCTCGTGTCACTGCATGTTCCTAGGCTGGTCCAGAGCGTGGATCCATATGGTGGAGGAGATGCCAGCCCAGGGTTGAGGGGACAACAGCAAGGTTCTGCGGGGCCGTTATCTCACCCGACCTTCATCCTGCCGCCGTGCAGCAGGTCGGGTGGCAGCCACAGCACAGGCTCGGCGCTGTTGACTCTGCGGTCCCATGTGAGCCATCTCCAAGCCAACAACACGCCAGGAACACGAAATCAATGTGCTGGCCAACCCTCACTTCAAGTCTTTCTCCTTAGAAAACCCTGACGAGAGGCACTGAGCTTGAAGAACCCCTGATATACACCCCCAAATACAGGTCTGCCCTTTTCTCCAGCCAGGAGAAGCTGGCTGGTCAAAGAGCAAGAGGCAATCCAACCATGTCACCTCCAGAAAGCCCCGGGACAGATTTGCCTGAGTTTCTTCCTTCAAAAACAGAATCCATTTGACACCAAGAATAAATATTGCACGAGAACTGGCAGGAACATGGCTATACCTTGCAAAGCTTAGCTAAATAGAGTCAGAGAAGTATTTGCCCTGTCTCTTCCAAGGACACTAAGCAGATGGGAACTTTGGTTACCATAATTTTTTTGGCCTAAATGGTCACTTGAGGCAGATATTAAATCCAGTTAATACATGTGGCTGAGGGGAAATGGATCTTTCATTAAAATGATCGTTGCTTGCATGTTTGTGCTGCGAGGTTATACATCCTGGGCTCTGCTTTCTCTCAATTACTGCTCTTATTAGGGCTCGGGATCATCATAAATACCAAATTAAAATAATTACAGCAGAACAGGTAGCCAAGCTGAGCAACACAAATGCAACATTAGCACTCGGAGGAATCAATTTTCAGAGAAGAGTGAGCCACGGCGGAGAAATGACAGCCCTTCTCACTGGGAGGGGTAGAGAGTTAAGGAAGGATGATGGGCATCCTGGGGAGGGACAGTGAGTGTCCCAGGGAGGGATGAAGGGTGTCCCAAGGAGGGATGAAGGGTGTCCCAGGCGTCCCAAAGAGGGACAAAGGGTGTCCCAGGTGCCCTGGGGAGGGACAATACATGTTCCAGGTGCCTTGGGGACAGATGATAGGTCTCCCAGGTGCTCCAGGGAAGGATCATGGGTGTCCCAGGGAGGGACTCCATCTGCCCTTCAGCTCCTCAGTGCAGCCATGAGCTGCTGCTCAGGTTTCTGAGTTCCCACAGCCCCAAAAGCTCCCTCACCCCCCCAGGTGAGGGTACACCCCAAAACCAGCCTCACATATCCCCTCCTTGGCATGGGAGGAGCTCGCACACGGGACGAGGCGATGGAGCAGGGCTCCGAACCACTTTTATTTGATGGGGACACCCCCCTCCAGCCTCCTCGCTGCGTATCCCCGCTGCCCTGAAGCAACACACCAAAACGCCTCCTGCTTTCCTGGAGCTCCCCAAACTCTCCACGAGTGCTTGGAAATAGTCACCTGGGAGCCCCCCCAGACACCGGTTCCTCTCTGGGGTGAAACGCAGCCTGGGGAGGGGGCAGAAACATTTCATGCCCACTCCTCGCTGCGAGCCGGACGCCGTCCCCGCTTTCGACAGCTCCGTGCTGCCCCGCGCTGCTCCGAGGTGGGGCAGAAGGCTCGCTCCTCATCCTCACTAGCAGCCACCAGCTTCTGCGAGACACGCCAGGAGCTCAGGGGAAGCCAAGCTGTGGGTTGTCTGTCCTGCACCAGCCTGGGGGACAGAACTGGCTGTCCCTGCCCAGGTCAGACCCCTTCAGGGTGGCTTTTCGGGAATTCAGCCTCCGGCAAACCCTGCGGAGGAAAGTTCGGAAGACGGAGGTGCGAAAGATGATGAAGACCCAGGGGTCCACGATGGAGTTGACAGAGAGAAAGCGCAGGGCACTGAGGTCGGCATTCTCATTGAAATCGGTAGCGAAGGCCCCCATGTAAGCCCGGATCTGTCAAAAAAACCCAAAGAAGTAGGAAAAAAATGAAGAACGATCTTAACTACAAAAAAAAATTTTAACCCCTCAGTATCCTTAATGACCACATGCTGTTGGTTGCAGACCCTGAAATCAGGAATTGGGGTTGGGTGACAAAGGCTCACAGCGCAGGGGCACCACGACTCCGTGAGGGGAATTGGGGTTGGGTGACAAAGGCTCACAGCGCAGGGGCACCATGACTCCGTGAGGAGGTCAGAGATGAAGATTCAGTCCCAAAGTCTGGGGTTGCTTCACAGAGTAAAAGGAAGAATCCAATCTCAGCAGGCTGCAGCAGCAGAAGCTGCTCTGCCCCTGAGGATGGGGTCATCCCACTTGTGTTGCCCCCCGTGATGGCTATAAGACGAGGCATCCTTCGGATAACAGCTGGACCACAGCTGGATGGTGGCCCTTGCTGGGTCAAGGTCCTTCCTCCACCTCCAGGTCCATCAGGATGTGGCCCCAGGACATAGAACACTGTGGAGGGGGCAGCAAGTGTTCTTGTCATGCTGGGGGTCTCCCACCTCCACCCCACCAGCAGGTCCCTCATCCCTGGGAGGATTTCAGGGAGTATTTCCCTCAGGTTGGGAAATACAGGATGGTTCAGATCTACCCAGCACCTGCGGGACGGGGGGGTGGGAATGGAGTGAGGGAGTTATTGAAGGGGCTAATGCAATGAATTGATCTCCCCAGGAATAAGAGCCAGGACAAGGAGTTATTTCAAGGGCCTAAAGCAATGAACTGCCCCCCGCTCCGACACTTCCATCGCCTCTGGGGCAACCTCAGGGGAACGAGGTGGTGGTGCTGGAGGGGGTGTTATTCCAATGGGATTAAAGCAACCCCCAGACCTCTGGGATGGGGTGGGGGACACTCAAAAGGAGTCAAAAAAGGCGCAAAAATAA
>NW_009730627.1:6689-7362 GCF_000703405.1 Apaloderma vittatum
CCCCACCATGCTTCTGGCACGGGGTGGTGGTGATGGTAGGGTTATTCCGGGGGGGTTAAAGCAATAAATTAACCCCTGGGGACATGGTGCTGGGTTTTTTTGTGGGGGGCAAAACAATGACCTGACCCTCCCCAGGACAGGGAAGTGATGATGGGGGGAGGATGTTATTCCAAAGGAGTTTTAGCAATGAACCAACCCCAAGGACAGGGTGTTGTTGTGGTTATTCCAGCAAGAAACTACCTGCTCCCCTCCATGTTGGGACAGGGTGGTGGTACTGGAAATTATTCTGTGGGGGTGAAAGCAACAGTCAGACCCCTGGCACAGACTGGGGGACACTCAAAGCGGGGGCAAAGTAATTACCTGACCCTCCCGCAAGAGCCCCGGCACAGAGTGGTGGTGATGGGGGAGTTATTCCATGGGGCTTAAAGTAATAAATTTATCCCTAGTGGTGGCTATTCAGGGGGGGGAAACCCCTGACAGAGAGCAGGGGTTGTATGTTGTTAAAGCAACAAGCTGACCCTTGGGGACAGGGCGGTAGTGGGGGGGTTATGCAGAGGGGATTAAAGCAATGAGGTGTGTTCCCCGCCCTCCACCAGCTCCCGGAGCAGTTGGTGTTGCCAGGGTTTATTCCAAGGGGCCACTGCCCCCCCTCGGATTGAGTGGTGGTGACGGG
>NW_009730627.1:7675-7900 GCF_000703405.1 Apaloderma vittatum
TAATACAGTTATCAACCCCTGGGGACGGGGTGGAGGGTACTTAGGGGGAAGGAGGAGGGTCAAACCAACCACCCAACCCCCTGAGATGGCATAGAGGGGCTGTTCCGAGTTGGGGGCACCAACGGGGTTACTCACAATGAGCGGCAAGGAGCAGATGGTGAAGAGGACAGTCATGAGCCCCAGCAGGACCAGGTGGTCGAGCTCCTCCATGCACGGGGTGCCTGT
>NW_009730628.1:0-610 GCF_000703405.1 Apaloderma vittatum
CTCTTTAACATAGGCTCGTCCTCTGCATTGCATCCAAGCTCCAGCGATTTGCTGTTTGGAGACTGCAGATTTGCATAGCCCTGCTCTTCGCAAGCGTGGTGGTTTCTTTTTTTTTTCTTTTTATTATGATTAATTTTTTTCCTCCCCTCCTAGCTTCTTTCATAAGGGTGCACTATTCTCCCTGAAAACATCCTCGGGGATTACTGTCAATAGTCAGACCATTGAGATTGCCGGAGCAGCCTGATTATTGTCGGCGTGTGCGAGCGTGTGTGTGTGTGCGAGTGTGTGTGTGTGCACGCCGGGAGCGAGCTCGCTCGGTGAGGGCTCACCAGTTTGGAGATGAATGGAGGGAAGAGCAGCAGTTTGATTTTTCTCTGCTTTCCCAGCGCTGGCTGATGGAGTGGCATCCCCTTTTTTCTTTCTTAGCAGAAATGTGGCATGATTGGCTACACTATGGATTACTGAGGATGGGGGAATGCTTGGCACTCTCGTAGCCCTTGCAACTGTGGAGTATTGTTAATGAGCACCAGCCCCGGGAAAGCTGAAACTAGCGATTGTTTGAGCGCGGGGCTTTTCCCTTTTTCCACCTCTTTGCGAAGGCTCTGAACTG
>NW_009730629.1:0-7044 GCF_000703405.1 Apaloderma vittatum
AGGTCTTTTCCAGCTTCAACAGTTCTGTGATTCTGTCTACTAAGAAGAGGTGCTCAGAGAGGTCTGGCCGGGGTGCACCCGCCTAGATGGTAGCATAGCCCAGCCTTTGCCTGGCCCTCAAGCCTTTGCTGTTTTCGCTGCATCATGTGGCGTCTGTATCATGTGGCCTTTAGTAAGCCATGGTGAAAACTCAGGTGTGTTGCCAAATTCCTAGTGATCCTAATGAGGCCAGGATTTCAGCCTGGCAAGCTATTCAGTAGTGCCAGCCTTATGGCCATAGCCCAGTTAGCCAAGAATTCAAAACCCGCTGTGATTTTTCCCTTTGTGTTCTTAGTTCATCTGCTAACTAGCTACTGAATACCGGTTGCCTTTTTTCTGTCTCTCAGGTACTTACTTCTGTTGCCAAAACGTCTCCCTTCCTGACAGGCCCCCAGATGGTCACTGCTGTCTCCTCTTCAGCCACCAACTACTGAATGTGAAAAGATTTATGACATGAGTGTTGACATAGTGAGAGGCTGAGAAATTCCCTGCCTTGTAGTACTGTCCTCAGCCCGACCTTCCTCTTCATCTGTATTTTCGTTTGCCACTCAGGGTGGAGGAGTGCGACTGTGATTCATCCTGGGGGCTGATGACTCATATTTTCAGTCAGCCGTCAGCGTGCTGAGGGTTTCTTGAGGCTCTGCCCAAGTTTTCATGCCCAGAAACTCGGCAGAGGGAGGTGACTATCTCCATCGATGGTATATGTGCGGGTTTTTCTCACTGTGATTTCTAGCCCCTGGTTGTCTTTTCTCTCTATTTCGTTGTTTCCTCCCTTGCCAGTAGCTTTTCCCTCCTCCATGATCCATCTCTCTGCTTCCCAGTTCCATACTGAATCTGCCTCTTTTCCATATATACTAACATTTTCCTCTTAACATCCCGTACACTTCTGCTGTTTGGAAGGATCCCACTAGCATTTACTGTCTATATGAGATGCTGCTTCGTCATGGGTTGAACAGCCTGTGTCAGTGTGCTTTAGGCTGTGCTAAGAGATACCGCGGTTTTTTCAGCACCCAGTTGCTAAAGTGTACGTGCTGCTGTATGTCTTCCCTCACAGCTGGTATTATCATGGGTTAAATGGGCTACTTTCCAAATGTGCATCTGTGGTTCTTAAAATACCCATCCAGTCCTCAGCTGAGGTTTGCATATCATCCACGGTGACTGGCTGAAGCAGCTGCTTGAGGCTCACCTTCACATCAGACTAAGTACCCGTGAGATCTCAGGGAACAATGTCAGCTAGGAGGGTTTCCACACGTGAGGGGGGCCTGCTCTAAAAGCAGGTGGTGAGAGACAATCTTGAGTTTGTTGATGAGAAGTTGCAGGAAGAATTCCACTTGACATGTAAGCCAGTGGTGATACTGGAAGGGAAATTGAATGAAAAGGGCACATGAGACCTGGAATATGATGGGGAGACTGGAAAAGAGGACAACATTGGAGGGTAGCAAAAATGTAATGAAAGTAACCCTTCCCAGTTCCTTTGAATTAAGGAATATTCTGACATTCAAAAGTACCAAAACATAAACATACAAAAAATCTCTTACTTTTATTGTACACTGCATGATTGATGTATTGTGTTTCATGTCTCTCTGTGTGGCTTTTAACTGAGGTTACCTAGAAACAGTAAGGGACAAAAGTGTTTCATTGTGACTGAGTTCTAACCATGAGAGAGTTCACAGGAAAACTAAAACACATCATGGTGAAAAATAGAAAGCCACATTTTATTTTCCTCAGTCTTTTCAATTTCTCCTTTATTTGTAGACTTTTAAAGCAAAAAAAGGAAGTGATGCAAACAAGTTATGGTTTAGTTCTGCCGTATTTTTTCTCTGATTTCTTTCCTTTTCCTAAATTGAAAAGAAAATGAGAGAAAGGAGACAGGGAATTGAAAAACATTTCAGTCTGGGGCTCTTAATTGAAACAAAAGTTAAATTTTCTTCATAATTTCATTTTTTAAGAAAACCAAAGTTTTTTGTGTTTATTGAAGCAAGCTGTTCTGTTTTGAGAGGACAGGGATAAAAGTTTTCTGGGGCTCCTGGCACATGTGGCAGTCGTGATGGGGAAGGGGGGGCAACTGTGCCTGTGGGGAAGAGAGAATGGGTCAAGCAACCCAAATAAAGCATTCACAGTGTTCCTTCCCATGGTGCTCAGTATACACAGGCCCCTAAGAAGAGCCCCGGGGCTTTTCGTACATGCTATGCTGGGAGGATTGTCATGGGCTCTTCATCATCTCTCCATCTGCTGCTGGTGTTCCTGCCTCCTGTTTTCACACTGCAGAGGAGCACCGTTCATTGGGACAGGTTGTCTTCCCCTGCCTCTCCAGATGGGAGTGGCACAGCTGCTCCAAGGCTTCCTTTTCTTTTCTAGTTTTTCTCTTTTTTTGCATTATGATTAGAACTCTGTGCTTGGGTACTCCTGTCTGGTGCCGAGTCCAGTCTAGGACTTTCCTGGGGTGTAGTTTCCATCCAGAAGGCGTGGCTTCCATATTAACATATTATTTTGTGTCTTTGAATATATTTACATATTCTTATATATCTGTATATAGTTCAACATCATCATTGTTATTCTTAGTATTATTTTAGTTTCACATTAAACTAATCCAAGGGGTTTTTTTCAATCTCAAAATCTCTGTCCATGTTTCCCCTGTTATCCTGCCCTGGGAGGGTGGTGGTGGAATCACAGAGAGCATCTGTCAGAGTTTAGTGGCTGGCCCAGCCTTAAACTTTGACACAAGCCAAAGTGATATGAACTGAAACTTTAAATCACTGTGGTTTTGACAGAATGAGCAAATAGCTCCCACTCTCTGCATACATCTTCCTGCTCTCTGCATACATCTTTACTTCTGTGCATTTGAAGATGCACTATGTATGAAGACGATGTAACCACATAATTTGCCAAACTGTAGTGCATGTCGCATTTTGGGTGATAGATTAAAAAAAGTTGTATTTAATCTGAGCAAGCTCATGCATGTATAATAAATAAAGAGTTGTTAACAGACTATCAAGGCTGTGAAGCCGTTCTGCACACTTTGTCTATTTACGAAATCTAAAAGAGAGTATCAGGCTAGGAAGTGTATATACATAGAAGTTCCCAGATCAAAGTGTCCCCAGAAAAAAAGATCTGCTGGAATAAAGTAGCTTCCAAAAAACTCTGGATAGTTACAGCATTAGTGGAACCAAGACCCCTGGAAGCTGCCAGTCGTGTTGTGTGTCTTTTGGCACCTCTGCAACATACGTAAATAGCTGGAGACCTTTCTGCAGCCAGGAATAAGTGAGATGAGAAAAGGCTCTGTTTCCAAATTTGAAAAGAAAGCTGTAAACACCAGGCATGTTGATTGTGAGTATGCCAGGGGACTTCAGGAGTCTGCCCTTCAGTCTTCTCTGAAGGCAAGGTCAATTCCCCTCTGTTTTTTCTGTAAACACAGACAGTGCTTGAACACAGCCCAGGACTGCTCTTTCCTGAGGACCAAATTCCAAACCGAGAGGAGGAAACTTATCCCAGTGTGATCAGAAGTCCCTTACTCAGGTCTTTGCTTTAATAAAATGTTGCTTACCAGTTGTCCGGCGTGGCTGCCTTAATACGTGGTCCTGCTGTGCAGTTCCTCTACTTAATCTGGCCTTTGAAGAGATCAGGCAGGATTATTTCTAGGGGAGATGAGAGCGATAAATAAAGATCATAGTCTGTGGGACAGAGTGCTAAGTTAATTAAATGGCAATACATTACAATATGAGTAGTGAAATAGTCCACATCCTACCCCTATTCAAGACCACCAGGTATTTGGCATCTGGCCACATGAATTTGTGAAAGCTATTAGATGTCTTTGCTGTTCCCTAGGCCTATTCAAATGCCTACCATATTTCTAACTTCCATGGACTCAGCACACCCCACGCAGTAGACTGCAGATTCTGTTGATGATACAGTTATAACCACTTCTGATCTGGTCAGGAGGGAGCAATGTGGTCTACTCAAAGAAGCAAAACCATATATTAAACTATTTTTCCCCAGATTTCCATTATTTGAAGAGTCAAGGTCTCATTTTAAAGTGTTTTAGTTTGTTCCCAACTGAAAATTTTGCTATATTATTTTGCAGAGGTGTTTGTGTAATCTCATGAAATTATTTTGATTGGAAAAGACTGTAAACTCCATTACTACACGTTCATGTATCTGAAGAGGAACATAATCCAACGACATAACTGAGCCCTTTTCAGTGTTATGTCAATGGTATTCTAGTTCCTTTAGAAGAAAGGGTTGTATAGTACACCAGGAGCACAACTGAAGACAGTGGGCACCTGGGTGTTGGTGTGTGCCAGTGAAACTGGAGCTGAGTGGGCAGCTGCACGTGGTGCATTTCACATCTCACAAGCTTGTAACCACTGGAATAAATTTTCAGTTATTCCTTCCTGCAGACAAGACTGTAAACTCCAGAGAAAACATAAAGCAATGTCTAATCCCCCAAATTGCTCAAGGTGCTTCCGTTTATTAAGGCTTTTGGCTGCTTTTTGCATACTTTTCTAGTTTGCTGAAGTGACCGTTCCAAGTTTTCAGCACTTTACAGGGGAGCTCTGGCTACAGGTATTTTTTGTTAGCTTTTTTTGCTACTATGTTTCAAATACTGTTATTTAGAGTCACTGTTTCATCAATTTTCTACTCCCATATTTGTAAAGCTAAGCAGCAGGTGATAAAATTGTATACCTTTTTTTTTTATTTTTGGGTTTATACTTGGCGTAAGAGAGGAGGATTAGTTCTATGGGCCATTAAAATGTTCTCCGTGGCTCTTTCTGTTCTGCTATTTGAAAGTGTGCTCCTTCCTCCATCTGGCCAGTCACACCCAAATTATTTTTTCACAATCCGTAGTCTGTTTATTACAAATGATCCAGGAGAATTCAGCTGTTTGTTTAAGCGCACTTTCTGCCAGAAATTGACAGTCTGTTATACGTTTTACTTTTTCTCACCTTTTCTGTGGTGTTCTTGGAAATGTCATGACGATATTTATTGATTTGCATCAGTCACGACAATAAACTCAACTTTGGTACCATGTAATAATGTTTAATAACATACACTGCGAAGTCTGGACACTACAAATAAGATAAATTTCTCAGTTTCACAAGGGAGCACTGTTCTCCCTGTTTTATAAACAGAGAACAAGGCCTTGAAGAGACTAACAAGGAAACCATGGGAGAATCTGGTTTGTTTTTGTTTTTTGTTACACTTTTCAGAGGACAACTCTGCCTTGCTGGCATTCCTCTGGTGCTGTGAACTACAATGTACTTAATTACCAAGTATCGGTGTTCTTCCATGCAAGAATATTTTGTTCTCAAATCTTCATTGCTTCACAACACAAGAAATAACTGTGTGGATGAAAGAGCTGTTACTTCAGAACAGCTGTTCGAATGCACATAAACACCCTCCTGAAATTGCTCTATTTTGCATGTGATTTACATTAGCAAGAGGCCTTAATAACCATTTCTAGTATGACATTTCAGCTTTTGCTTACAGCAAAGCTGATGCAATTTACAATAGATTAGAACAGTGCCAGAACACTGTTCTACTGAGTTACCTGCAGTGAGTGGAGGTGGTTGGGGGAAAGCTGCTTCAGGAACACATCATGGAGGACGTTTCTTCTCACCTGTTGTCTAATGATTTTTATTTGTTTTAATCCCTAAAGTTTCTACTTTTAATAGCTTCCTAATGTCCTCTGTGCTGGGCATTAGGATGGCTTCAATTACATTCCTGGTGAAAAATTTTTGTATTAGCATAGCCGATGCCCTGTGGGTTTTTTCATTACATAACAAGGAAAGTATCAGGGCAGTGGGGAGACAAAACTAGTCCCTGAGTGTGGGTCTAGGCTAGAAGCAAACTGGGGGGTGATGGAAACATATCTGAGGTGTGGAAAAAGAGAGGGCTGCCATCTCCATGACCCTGCTACATTTCTTAAAGGAGGAAACTTCTCACATAATAAGTTGCTAAGTGGCTGACACAAAAAAAAAGAGATGTATAAAAATGAGATGTAGCTGCATTGTGTTAACTATAGAAGCAGATGTGTGCATACCCATCTTGACCAGTTCTTGAACAGGTATGAATTCGTTCATTGTGATGATCTTTGTGGAGATACACCAGTTAGCATTAGATGATGGTGTTGTCAAAGGTTCTTTAGTTTCTAACATAAAATGATCAAGTAAGCATATGTTTGTTATCTGCTGTTTGCTCCACATTATCTTTTATTCTGAAGCAATTTAATTTTCAAGGTCTAGTAGTACAACACACAGCATTTCTTTTGTCAGTAGAAATCTAAAAATCTCCTTTGCCGTGTTACTGTAGCAGCACAGTTCAATAGGTGTCAACCTGTGTCATAAGTACAGGGCAGAAATTTTTTAAAAAATTCTCATTTGCTAATGGTAGCTTGTTGGGTTTTTTCAACCTGAAAGGTTTTGGTGATGGTTTGTGAACAGATACTTTAGGCTGAAGACTGACCTCAACAACCCAGGGAATATGATAGCAACCCAAAATGTATTTTGCCTTGAACATCTTGCAAGACCAAGGTCAAACCATCTCTCGCTTTGCTGGAACAAAGGGTAGTTGCCTTGTCCCTGAGAGGGTTGTGCAAACAGAGCTGTAGTGATGAAGGCCAGCAGAGATGCAGCCACTCGAGTAAATAGTGAGTGTTGTTGATATAGGTTGTTTATAGGTTTTCCTTACTAGTGTGAACATGCCTCCTGTCACCTACATTATAACTATTTATTGTGACAGCTGGTTGTTTTCCTTCCAACACACCAATGCATGTTTTTCAGCTTTTGGTCATGGACCACTCCATGTAGTGAAAAAATATGACCATCTGTACTTGGTGCCAATGTCTGGGTTTTGGCAGTTTGGTGCAGGGGGAGAGTTGCGAGGCGGCCCTGTGCCAGACACAGCTGGTTCCAGTCGGCTCCAGCTGAACCCCCATGGGGCACAGATGATGGCAGCGCCTTGAAGAAAGCTGAGGTAAGGAATCACAGAATCACAGAATGTTAGGGG
>NW_009730630.1:0-267 GCF_000703405.1 Apaloderma vittatum
GTGCTAAATCTAACAGCTGCGATTATAAAAAATTTCAACATGAAAGTCGTCAAAATCGTCGTCAACACAATAAGCTCCTCTTAGGTTGTAATACAGGAACTCTCATCCTCGTGTCTCCCTGCATAATTTACAATCTCCAGTTGACTGCAGGGGGTAGAGAAGGGGTTTCTGTGTTGTAAAACACGCAGCCGATGGCACTTGAAGCCGTCCGCTCTAAAACTGGCAGTTGCCCTGTGGCACTGCTCGCTTGGCGGGCCCGGGCCGGGA
>NW_009730630.1:398-635 GCF_000703405.1 Apaloderma vittatum
GGGGGGAAGGGCCCTCCTCGGGGCAGCAGCCATTTTGTGAGCGCCTCCATGACGGAGCGTAGCGCATCCCCCTTCCTCGGAGAGAGTCATGACCATCTCCGTCCTCTCTTTCCCCCGTGTGTTCCCCTTGTTGCCCAGCTGCTTGGCGCTCAGACTTTCACTGAGGATTTTTGTGCTTTTTAGCCCCAGGCTGGCTGGAGAGGAGCTGGGGCACCCGCCTGGACCATCTCTCCTCCA
>NW_009730631.1:0-25883 GCF_000703405.1 Apaloderma vittatum
CCTTCGGACCTCGGAGGTGCGGGAGGAAACTGCCCTGAAGACGCAGATAAAATCTGCCCAGGTCCTGGTGGTCGTTCCTGTACTGTCTGGAGCAGGCGTGCCAGCATCACTTCTGCGCTTGTCAGACGGAGCCCAGCAAAGGGTACAGAAAGTTCATAAACTGGATTTCCTAGGCAACACGTAGGCAGAGTTCCTATATCCTTGCATCATATCCCCTGATTTCTAGGCTAAAGCGCTTTTCCTTTGGCTATGCTATCTCTCTTTTGGCCAATATCACACTGTAAAAATGAAAGATGCAGCAGGACAGAACCATCCTGCCAGCTATTTCCTGCATGGGTATCCTTAAAAAGCTGCAGTGAATCAAGGAACCTCGGTAAATAATTTGACTCTAGGGCTAACCCAATGCAACTTCAGGTTTCTGACCACACTGGAAAGCTGGTCAAGACACCCTCTAGCTATAAAGAAACATCAAATCCGATGCCAGAGCGTGGGATGAGGAGCAGATGGCCCGTGCATGGAGGGAACATCAGAATGAAGAGGTCTGGAGGATTGGAACTTCTGCCTTTTGGTGTTATCTTCTTAAGTCTCAGTAAAGCTGCAGTTTCTGGGAGGTTTTTCTGCATGAGTCTGGCCTCCTGGGTTTCTGACCACAGATATAGCCTTGGCAAACTAAGACAACTGCTTGTTCCCTGCTGAAGCAGAACTTCCTTCCTCCTGGGGGAGTTCATCCCCAAGCATGGGTGCTGCTGTCCCTTCTTTTCTGCTGAAGTACATTTTATGTCTTTATTATCAAAAGGATAAGAGGAGCTTAGGATAGAACACGGACACTATTTCACTTCATATGGAGTTTGCGGGTGATGGATCCCTGGTAACATGCCATACAGACATGAAGATGTGAAGAGGACGATTCTTTTCTTGCACATGCCCACACCAGGGTAGTTCCCTAGAGAGGAGGGAACCATGTTGTGCAAGCCAGCCGTGAGGCCTGTTTGCTCCTTCATGGGGGATCACTCCAAGCAGGTGAAGCAGGGAACACCTCTGACCTGGGTGTCCACCTTGGCTGCAGCTCTCAGAATGTGCCATCCCAGCCATGACCAGTCAGCACCTCCTGAGGCTGCCCTTAGGACATGGAAACCAGCAGGTGTCTGTGGCAAGAGGTCTCTGCTTCCAGGGTCTGGAACCCCTCTGACAGGTCCCAGCAAGGTTATGGCCCACGTGGTCTGTGATCGGGCTGTGCCCCATCTCCTGCTTCTCACCACCCTGAGCTAGGCTACCAGAAGGTAGCACCCTCTGTAATGGGGCACACTGGTGCTGCTCATGGCCACATCATGTCTCAAAGGCACCCAGGCATTTTCTGAGCCAAGCCGTTTATTTACAAGGCTTTAATCACATCCTTCCCCACAGGAAGAGGAAAGTGCTTCTCCCAGACCCTCCCAAGTGCTGATCTGAGTAGCAGATCTCTGGCTGGTGGCTGGGGGAAGGAGCAGAGCAGGGGAACCCTGCAGAGCAATCATTCACCACTGGCCCAAGTTGACAGGGGAGGAGAAGCCTCTGGCAGACATGGGTGGCAGTACCCAGCTCGGGCAGTATATCGCTCAGCCTGCCTGATGTTTTCTTCATATTTTTGTGAGTTATTTCTAGGTGAAACCTTTCAAAGTTTGAACTTTATTGATGCTTCTGCAGAGACTGAGCCCAGCAGACAGGGGGGCTCCTCAGAGGAAGTGAGGAGATTATTAATATCCACAGAGGAAGTCCCTTTGATGATTAAGACTTGCTTTCAGTACTCGTTGCGTATGTCTGTGCTTTCGGAAATGTTAACAGCGCAGATCTACCCTGCCACCATCCGTGAGGTGTTTGCTGTCATTCTGGTGCCCATGTCACCACTGAAGCACGGTGACCTGCTGTGCTTGGGCATCGGGAGGCCTCTGTGCTCTGGAGGTGGCATTGAAGCTGCCAGGTGTCCAGATGGCATCTGCTCCTGACAAGTACCCAGTGAAAGACTCCTCCATTAGCAACAAGGACAGCGAGATGAGGTCAGTGGGTTTGAGCGAGCGAGACCTGAATCAAGTGGACAACATGCATCGTCGACTGGTCTGCTCCCTTGTCTTCTCACTGCTCCTTTGTCTTCCCAAGGCAGACCTTGCATTGCGGTAGAGGAAAATCCTTTCATCTTGGAAAGG
The DNA here is from genome assembly GCF_000703405.1 of Apaloderma vittatum. NCBI lineage: Eukaryota > Metazoa > Chordata > Aves > Trogoniformes > Trogonidae > Apaloderma > Apaloderma vittatum. Next base: position 2,181 of record NW_009730631.1, read on the forward strand.
CAAGTCAGCAGTGCTAGAGCAGAGGGGTGAAGCTTCGAGGAATCAGAAAGTGTCGGTGTCCTGGTGCCACAGAGGAACCAAGGGCTGGGATGAGATAAGTTTTTAAATGCTTTGATGTCTTGGAGGGAAAGGACTAGGTTGATGCTGAGTTTTATAATCAGTGGCAAACCCAGTGTTATAAGCAGATTTTTAAACAACACGAATAATACATAACATCAGAGTATTTTCGATGGGTTTGTGATTTTAGAGTTAGTGCACAAACCCCATTTCCCAGTGTTGTTCAGAAGGCGTTACAATAAACAACATGCTGTGGATCCCCTTTTGTTACATCTGGCCATGGGGTATTCTGCAAGTTGCCAGTGAAAAGCACTTTTAATATGCATGTCATCTTAAGCTTTTGATGCCCGTGTGAGACAACATCAAAGCTTATCCTTTGCGTTGAATCAAATGGATACTTCCACCCTCTTCAGCCAGGGATGAAATTTTATAGAGCATTATAGCATGATAAGAATTTCAGAAAAAAAATCACACCATAATGATAAAATTGCTCCTGTTTTTCACTCCTGAACTCGGCAGGTGACACAAAGGATGAATTTGGTCCCTGATAAAACACAGCGATACACAGCCTCATGGAAGTCTTACCAAAGCGTTCCCTCTACAGGACTGCTCTAGTATTACAGAAGGCACGACCACAGCTCAGGTCTGTGCTACGGCAGACCCCCTCCCCCCCAAACTCAGAGAGAGATGGATCCCCGAAAGCCCACTCATCAGGTGTGGGAGTAAGTGGAGGGGCAGCAGGAACCCCAGTGGGACTCTCCTAGGACCTTGCTTTTCCGAGGCAGCCTAGGAAGTACACACCGCCGCATGTGTGTCAAGGCTGTGCTCCAGTTTACACTCGCTGAGGACCCATCTCATAAAACATGTACTCCATGAATGATTTACATGGGTTATAAATCTTCTGCGGCAGTGGTATTCTCTCATAAATCAGCGCCAAGGACTAATCCTTGATTAACGTTTTGAAATACACTATCGAGATTGCGACAGTGGGAACTCTGTTTTGTGCAACGAACCTATGCGATAACAAAAAATGAATGTGCAATGCTCCTAATCTCTGCTATCAGGATAGGTGCCTTGCTTCGAGCCTGATTAAGCAGTATTTTCAGCCATGACGTTTTTCCAGGTAGCAGCTACCTGAAGAACTGTCATGCGTCATTCTTCGTTCTTTTTCCAGATCAGCTGAACCTTCCTGTGAAAAGCCTTCATCCCTCCTTTTGCCCATTTGACTGAGCTATGAGGAAAAAGCAGTCTCTTAGAAGATAATGCAGCTCTCCTTAATGCTGGCTTCTGGCAATATAACTGGACCAGCCAGTTCATTCACTCTCCTTATGAAAGTGGTACATTTTGGTGGAAGATTTCATCTTGTGTCCACAAAGACTTTTTATTTTGTGCCCTGAAACTGCTAGTAACATTCTAAAATGCACCAACTTGTTTGAGAGCCTTCAGGATATTCAGAGAAGGATAATAGTTGTGACCAGCAAACCCTTTGCCGTGCCAGAAAAACAGGTCCTCCAAAAAGCATAAGCAAAACACTGCTAACAAAGAGCAGCATCCAAACTGGAGACCAGGGGAGAGCTGGTTCTTGAAGGAAGGCATGGGAGGTGTGTGCTCGAAGTGTGCCTTAAACTATAGCTGTTTTCCAGTTCCATTTCAAAGTGTCTTGCATTCACCCAACAGGTCCACATTCACATGTCAGGTCCAGATCTGCTCCATGCAGGCACGCTTACAGGGCTGTGGGAGTGATACTAAGTCAGATCTTTTGTCTTAGTGGCAGCTACATAGTAGACATACATGGTATGTTTGAGTCGAGTAGAAAAATCCCATAAAAGTCCCCTCTCCCACACTGCTCACCAAAACTTCATTTTCATGGAAATTTCAAACCATTTCTTGCAACGCAAGGGAGTTTTTTTCCTTCATGCCTCATCTGTATGTTGGTAAAGGACTGGAAGCTAAATCCTAAGAAGCAATAGGCATATGCTGGTCCTAGCTGGGAGCTGCAGGTGATTGACACTTCCCAAACGCATACATAATAGCTAGAGCAAAAATTTCACTGCTAATTTAGTGTGTGGTGGGGATCCAACTTCATTGTGCAGTCAGAAGGCTGCATGCGATATCAGAGATATTTTTTTCAAGTATGAAGAAAAATCCCCAAACTTCTCTTACAATGTTTGAATCACCAGGTTTGCCATGTGCCTGTGAGCTGAGGCCATGTGCAGGTGAGCTGAGTCACCTCTTCCACCATGATCTACACAAAGAAAAGTGCCACTGACACCTTGAATCCAAGCGTGTGTCAAGAAACAAAAATTTGATTGAATTTCTTCTGAATAGGTAGAAATTAGCCAGTATCAGGGTTAGGGAGGAAGATAGACTGGATCAGAGCACTGGCCCCTGTATTGTCTCTGCCAGTTGCAAATACCAGATGCTTATGAGAATACTGTGAAAAACCTGCCATAGGGTGAGTTTACTCCTCTCTGCCATCTGGTACCGCTTGGCTTCTTCCCAGAAGCATTAAGGTTTACATCCCTTCCAAAAATATTTACCATCCTATCTAACATGGGAAGAAGGCCAGAGATAGCTTGATACATCTTTGTCTTTTGTAAATACTCCTTTATAAACACAGGTGATCAAAAAAATAGCTGGAAAAAATGGAAAGTAAGGTTTTACATCTGTCTCTCTGTAAACTGCACCCCTCGGTTATGCAGACCTCAGGGTACACTGTTGAGGTCAAACTCTGCCCTGAGTAACATGTAGAGCTGCAAGGAGACGACAGCTTTGTGTATCTAGGGGCAGAACTTGGTTCCCACCGCCTGGAGATACTCGCAGAAAGTTGTCTGGCAGGATAAAAACACTTCCAGGTTTTAGTAGCATCTTTTCTGAGTGTGTAGCACTCACCTGCTGCACAACGGCCAGGAAATTCCAGGGGTTTAGACTTGTATCATTTAAGCCACTGATTATTTAAACTGGCTCTACCAAGAGTATATTCATAGTACATGTGTATATCTTTTTTCTTTTGCTGCCTCCGTTTGCATTTTCCTTATGACTCTAACAATCACGTGCAGATGTTTTGGGTGAGGCAGAGTGAGTGTTGTTCCATGTGTGACAGCGAATTTAGACTGATTTCAACTGAATTACCTCTCTCATCTTTGGTTTAAAAACAGAAGAAAAATTAACGCAAGGACAGAAGAATATCAGCGCTATTCCCAGGAAGTGTCCAGCTTTATGGCAAGTGGTTGTAGCCTGATCTGCCTCCAAGCTTGGCAGGTTGGCCCCGAGCAGCCAGTGCCCTGGGGATGTAGCAGTCCCCAGGCTTTTCTGGGCTCCCCTGCTGCTGCTCGGCTCCACATCCTCCTTTTCCCTGGCACAGCTCTGTGCTTGGGCTTGGCACTCTGTGGCTACAGAACAGACACCTTGCTATTCAACCATGTGAGGCCATTGGTATTAGCAGCATGAGGTCGATGAAACCTGAGCAGTTCTGCAATAGAGAAAATAGATGGTGTTACATTATCCCCTGTCTTCATTACACTCTTATTTCTCATTTCCAAATGAATAAATGGCCTTTTAGGTGCATTGATGCACTAGAGACATACAAATATCTGGTTTTATACTATAAGCTAGGCCTGTTGGTATCCTTCACTCAGTGGTAAAGTGTATTTTCTGCTTGCAAGACAACAACACTGCTGAGGACCTAGTTTTGCCTTTTATAGCTCGCTGAAGCCATTGGGATTTTACAGCAGATGAGAAAGGAGAGTCATGCCCTAAAATGCTGACACTGCTTCTATATATCATAGAGATATCTGAATTATTCATAGTGTCAAGCAGCGCAAGTTAAAGGAACAGTGGCATAAGTGACAACATCCAGGTTTAGTACGTCCTCTGCAAAAAAATAAAAAAATCCACAAATTTCTTATGCAAAAACCATCATCAGTCTTTTCAAGGAAGAAATACAATAATGTTACAAGATGTAGGGCAACACACCAAACACAGGGATTTTCTTGTGATTGAACACGTTACCCTTTACCTTTGCCTTACGTGTATTTGAAGCAAAATGAAATTGGGCCTAGATTGGAAAAAGGGAAAGTGTGCCATTCCCCCACACTCATTCTAATGCAGAGACATTGCAGAAGACCCCAGGTTGCTGTTGCAGGTCTTCAGGCTGTGGCTCACTTTCTGTTCCTGATGACGACTGCCTTTCAAAACAACTAAGTCCAAATCAAAGACTGGAGATAACAGTCTATGGTGCTGGTGCGTTATAGATCTCTGAATTCTGAGCTTGTTTTGGATTGAAGCCACACTCACATTTTTCCAAAAGGCCCTCATCGACATGCCAAAGGGAATGAGGGAAAACCCTCTGGGAAATTGCGCTAGTGATTCAGATATAAATGTAGCACTTCCAGCTCGTCTTTTCTTGCACATGTGAAAATAAAAAATCCCCTGGAGTTTCCAGACCTGTTTTCCACGCTACACTTCCCACTCCTTAGTTTGGATTATTGACCCTCGCTGGGTCTGATATTTTGGACTGTGTTCTGGGGCAGGGACACCTTGCAATTGCCAACACCTTTGGGGGATGGCATGGGGCTGGGGACTGCATGACGTGCATCTGCGAACTTGAACTGGATGGGAAGACACCCTAACCAGCGCTCCTCTCGGTGATGCACCAACTGCCCCCCACCGAAATCCTCTCCCTGGCCTGGGTGGCCGCAGCAGGTCCCGGCAGCAGGTGTCCACCCATGTCCACTGCCGGACAGGGACACTGTTGCTAACGGGGGATGCCATCTGAACACAAAGCGGAGGCAGGACACTGTGTTCTCCCCACCAGAGCCTAGGGGAAGCCAAGGTGGCAGTGGGGTACTTGGATTGGCATGGCGAGTCTCGGCACCTTCCCCAGCACGGCACTGCTTGTTGTAAAGTTTCCTGTGCCCCTGTCACCAACATGATGCCGCTTGGTATTGCCTTCACCCCCTGCTCAGTGGGTCACAGCAGCGCTGGTCTGGTTTGGGCTTTTCCCTCCAGCGAGCAGGTTGCCCTGCCTTTGTATTCGCCACTCATTCTTCACTGGGCAGTTGTTTACGTCTGCTCCAAACCCTCCCCTCTTGCTGATCTGCATTATTGTCCATGGCAGTCCTCATTTCTGCAGGAGTAGAGCTCTGAAAGTGAGAAATTAATTGCCTTAGGGCTCTGGTCATTTTTAACAGCACAAAGATAATCTGTCAGACCCAGGAACCATTGGAGCGCTGAGCAGTCAGAATAGCAAAGATCGCCATCTTTGTGATCATATTTTTAGTCTCTTCATTTCCAAAGCAGACAAACTTGAGGATTCACATTTTGGGTTCAACTCATGTTTTGCTCAGCAAATACTACTTTAAACCACGATGTACATCGATTTTGATAGCATGCAGGATGTACCAGACTTAATTGATCAGTTTGGCTTTCACATTTGAGCTTATTTGCTGTACTCCCTGCTTTGCCTTCATTAGAAGTGAATGTAACACTCAGGAAAGTTTCCAGAATTGACAACTCTGGAAACTAAAGTTCCAGCTGAATAGACCAAATCAAAGTAAATTTATTACACCCATGTGCTCCCTGTGGTTTAACCCCATGTCCTTTAGGTCAATCTTATTGCTGGGATCACCAGCATTGCCTGTGAGGACCAGCCTTACGGGTGAGGCTGCTCTGGTCTGGTCACCGACCCATTAAAATCTGCAGTAACTTGAACAACAGTCCTGGTGCTTCCAGCTGGGCCCTCTCTTGCACTCTCTTCTGATTCATGTAACTGTTCTGCAGAAAATACAGGCAGGGTGGTGGCAAATGGTGTAGTGCCAGCAAGGGAGTAGCAAGTATTGCCAGCTGCAAAAGATTGAATCCAGTCTGTCCATAAAGCTTCCAAAGCTTTATCTCAACAGTGCTTATTTTATAAGTCTCACTTTGGATATTTGATTACAGAAGCAGGTCCCAGACAATGAATTTCTCTGTGTCAAGAAAAACAGTAGTTATGCTGTACATGGTATTTCCGGTTTGTTTGCAGCTGAGGGACCTGCAGAGGACAGTGAAGGAGAGAGAGTGTGGGAAAGGGAATTTTCATGCAACCTAAAGTTGGAGGCACATTTCCACGCAAACCCTGTGTAAGTAATGGAAAGAAAGAGGGATGAAAAAAAAGAGGGAGAAATTCCCCTAGCAGGCATTTTAGGGCAGGGATCTAGGTTAGGTCTAACTCCATTACAGGGAGCCAGGAAAATACACCCCAGGGGCCAGCCCAGTGCCTGAGGAACAGTGATCGGAGCCTCTCCTGATACTCCTGTGCACTGCACAGGCCCTTCAGCCACTTGGAGTTTGCTCATCCTCTCAAGCCTGTCTGCTGATGGCTGCTCCCAGAACCACATCTGTGTGATATCTGTGATGGCACAAGAGCTGCACATCCGCCTGTCTGCTGATGGCTGCTCCCAGAACCACATCTGTGTGATATCTGTGATGGCACAAGAGCTGCACATCCCCTTCCTACCCCCTCAATCCCTGAGCACGTTGACATCACACACAGCTTACTGCACAGAAGGACTGCTGCTCCTGCTCTCGACTAGATAATCAAGAACAAATAGTTCCTAGATGCAAGTCTGGTGTCCTTGAGGGACTTCTGATGTCAGAACTGTTACCCTCCAGGGGCTGGAGGCTGCAACTGAGGACCACAGAATCAACTGTCTCACAAATTGTGATAGTAATAATCATCATCATCATCTTCCAGAGACATGCCAACTCCTCACTCACACCTCATCATCAGTGGCATTTCCAGAGCTTTAATCCCAGGGCAAAGGTCCCTACTTACTTCTGAGGGCTGGGGCAAAGGCAAGGTGGGCTGCAGGAGCCACAGGTCACTGCTGCTGCCCCTTCCCACACACAGCCAGGCTTTTGTTCTTCGCTTCACCTACATGACTTGACAGACTGGAAAAGCCGCCGTGGGGCCTGGGAGGGGACCCTGCCCACAGTCGATGACCAGCTGGGCTGGAAGCAGCATCACTACCAGGGCAGGAACTATTCCTTTCCATCAGCAGAGCTCAGCATCTCTGGGCTGAAAGCTGAAGGAAAGAAAAGAGGAAGCAGCAAGGGTTGTTTTTACATGTAATATCTTGAAGTAATGGTTTATTGCCATTTCTCTCCCAGGAACAGGCTGTTTCAAGGCTTGTAAATACAGCCTGGCTAGTGCTTGCTGATGAGTACTAGCTGGATCAGACTCCTGATAAATTGAAGCCAAAACCAAAGTGAGTTTGGCTGCTGATATTTTCATGTATCTTCTTAGAGGCAGATTATTTTGCAGCCCTTGTACTTATCAGATATGCTAGACAGGTAAGTCTAGTCATTTCAGTTTCACTAAGTGAACTGAATCCTCTCTTGAGACAAGTGGGAGTAGCTTGGCTGATTTGAATGTATTTTATACCTGCCCCTGTCCCCCATCTATCTGAAAGGCCACACATAATGGTCTTCGTAAGAATAAAATAAAGAAGCCCCTTTTTGGCAGTACACTGGACACTGGAATGCAAAGGGATGCAGGAGCTTAGGAGCCCACACAGGAGTTGGAGTCCACAGTCCGTCCTTGTCACTCACCAGCCTGCCCCCGCACTTCTTGGGCACAAGACAGTTCTTTTAGTTGCTGAGAAGCTGGGCCTTTACAAACTTCTTCCAGTGCAGGTTTTTAGACACACGATTACTTCTTTTTGACACTAACGCTATAGACATCCGCTGCGAGGGAATGGGATGGCTCAAGGGACCGGCAATAAAAAGATACGAACCTTTTGTCTCTGGGTTACTGGCTGAAACCCAGGCAAGACAGGCAGTGGCTGCTCAATAGCTGGTGTCAATTGGGTCGGTGTCCTTGGTCAACTTTCTCATTAACAGGTGTCTGCATCTCAACACCACAAAGATAACCCAACTATTAGCCTTATCCCTGACAGTGATTGAACAGATATAGAGACACATGAATTGCTTACCAGGATGAGCTTGGAAGTATGGTCCAAGACAGGAGAGAGGTACACTGATGGAGAAAAAATGTTTTATGCTAAAGTGCCCTTTCCCTTTGCTGCCCCTGGGATAAAATAAAGGGTTAAGTCTTTGGAGGTACCAAGCCTACACTTCTCAACAACTTCTCACACTTGTTACTGCTTCTCCTCTTTGCTGTGACAGTGCTATAAGACTCTAAATGTCTACTGCTTTAGTCTTAGGGAAATTGTCTCTGCCCCCAGAGAGTCTTCTGTATAAGGCAAGAGATGGCAGATGTTTATCCACAGCAACAAGACAAAGAGAACACAACCTAGGAAGACTTTTTTTGAACATATCATTAAAGTGTTTTAAATATTAGGCTAATAGTTTGGTATTGAATTGGTTTTGTTTGTTTGGTTTTTTTAACAAATAAATAAATTAATTTTAAAAACCCAAACCCCACAACCACTGGAGGTTGAAAAATATCAGAACTGCCACTTTTTTGTATTTGCATTTGACAACTGAAATGCAAAAGTCTTGATATAGCAAGAAATGGAATTTAGGCTTAAGCACACTGCAGATATTCATTTGGCTAAGTAGGAATAGGACTTTCTTTCACTCACAGCATCAATCTTAAACAAATCTTATATTCATAGGTGGGAAAAGGTGAAATTAGTTTCCAGTTGATAAATGAGATCAGATCTTTTTAATAGAAAACTTTATGTGAACTGATTATTGAATACTACAAGTATGGTGAGAGGGCAACCTGTTGCCTAAGAGAGTTATATTTCCCCTCTCAGCCCATATCTTACAATCCTGCACAACTGTGGCTACAAACCTAAGACACAGCAGTTACCACGGGGAAAAAATGGACATCTCGTGAGAGCTGTTGCCTGCCCGTATGTTACTTCATTAGCAGAATTCATCAAGTGATATCCAGCCCTCAGATAAAATGTTATCTTTCACCAACCACGTGTGAGTAGTCAAACTTTGCTGAAAAACTGCAAGAGTCTTGCTGGCAGCAGGCCTGGTTGATGGGTTGATGGGTGGTATTTAAAAGCCTGCTGCCCCTGAGCTGGGCAAAAGCAGTCCATCATATAGGGGCAGTTTGGAGGGACTAGATGACCATCATAGGTCCCTTCCAACTGAAATATTCTATTCTGTCACATTTACACACACCTGTAACAGGAGTAGCTCATGCCCAACGCAGGAATAATGTTGAACTCTTCAAAAGCACTTTCAAAATAAGCTTCTTCTAGAAAACTAGGGGACATATGTTAGTTCTGCTTCAGAAATAAAACCAAAAAAACCAAAGTAGAGTGACAGTTTCTACATCATTTATACAGGCCTTTTTTTTTTTGTCTCTGCAGGTGGAGTTAAGAGCAGGACTCTTTTTATTTAAGACACTGACTATGCTTAATCATCAGTAAACAGGGCAACTTCCCTGTAACTGGGATGGCCAAAGGAAAGCTGAAATCTTTGTGAAAATGAGGAGTGAAAGGGAAGTACAGTAGGAGAGGATCTGTGTCACCTGAGGCATCAGGAGAAGAGGCACACTGAATTTCACTTTGCAAAATAACCTCTGAAAAATAATAATCCTAAAGGACAGGCCAGAATGTGGTGCTGGCAGCACAAGGCCCCTGCATCAGCATCCCCCTCATCCTCATCCTCATCTTCCTTGCCTCAGCTGTGCCCACAGCCAGGTTTGGAGAACATGACCCTCACTTGCAACTGGGGCCTAATGGTGAAGTTTCCACTGTGGGTGTCTTTCTTTTACACACTGCTGAAGGTACTACTTTAAGGCAAATTACCATTTTCCTGCAGCCTTGGCAACGCTGTAGTTAGAGTGATCATAATACGATTATTACTATACGAGAACGTGAAATCAGCCATGAACCTGATGAGGTTGTTATCAGTGTCCAAGCTGATTGTAACAACAGCACAGATAGGGAAAAAATATATTTGCCTTTTTTCAAAGTGATTTATCTGGTATAATCTAAATTCTCTTTTTTTGTAGTCTTAAAAGAAAGGTACAATTTTCATAGCTACAATTTTCTTTTGTCTTTGGTAGTGCATAAAACAATCCCCAATAAATTCCTTATTCTTTACAAAATCCCTATACTTACAGTTGGGTAACAAGATAAAATTCTTACCCACACCAATAAAACTATAAAAACAATTTATTTACAACTACGATGATATTAAAATTAAACTCAAGCGTGAGAGCTGCTTCTTCCTGAAGGTCTCTGAATGTCCTTCAAGTTTATAAGTAATAAGTTCTCATGGGACACATGAATTCATGCCCTTAATCTTTTCTGACTTTAAAAGTCCAGCCTCTTTTATGGAATGGCTCATTATATAAGCTCTTGCTTCAGCAAATGCACTTCCATCACTTTTCTCTGAAGCCTGTTTAATATAACATCTTCTGAATTATTTAATGGGCAAATATATGCATTAAATAAAGCAAACACATCTACCAAAGCTGCTTCTACACCTGACAGACTTCCAGCCAAAACTTCTCAAACTTTCTACAGTTCACGTATAAAATCCCTAAGCCTCAAGACCTGGGCAGCAGGTCTGGCAATGGGTCCTTATGGATCCCTCCCCACCCCACAAGAGGGGCAAATCCCAGAAAAGGAGCAAGTCAGGGGCCAGGCTATGGGAAACTGTCTTGAGGCTAACAACGGCCTCAATTAGAGCTGCTTTCAGATTGCCCCAGTACGTGATGTGGATTGGCTGGGTATGCTCAGATTTCATGTCCACTGGTTTTCCCTGCCCCATTTCTCCCCAGCAGCCACTGCCTGGTTTTCACCTTCAATCATAGCTTTTCTTCTATGGTTTACGTTTTGTTCACCGCTCTGCAGTTCAGTTCTAGATTATATTTCCTTGCTTTGGAGTGATATATAGCCCACGGTGAATGTTTACTCATGTAAGTATAAGCCAGACTAGAGTCTGCCTTTGATTAATTTGAATTTAAATCTGCATTTCATTTCTCCTGACCTTTGATATCTCCCTCATGACTAGTCATCAGAAAACCTTGATATGATAAATTAGAAATTCTTTTAGATCTTGGATCAGATTGGAATAGTAATCACCCTGCTTCGCAAATACCCATCTGAGGCTTTGCTAGTTTGTTTCCAGAAACCATGGACAGTCTAAATCACAAGAGTTGCAGAAATTAGACTGGGAACATTTCTACATGTGAATTTAAGTGGTTAAGTGTAGAAGAAAACAAACTACCCCTTCCATGGCTCTTTCAGACTTTAAATTCCAGACATTCTGACCGCAGTTTTAGATTATTAGTGACCCTTTGCTGAACTGTTCTAACACCGTGGTTTCTTTACATGCTTTGATTACTTTTATTTGTAGCTGAAACTGGGAAGTAAATGCAGCAGTCAGATGCATCTGTTGAAGCTGAGAAATTGAAGTAGTGTTTTATTATTCATAGAAATTTAGGTGTGAACCAAGCAAAATCAAATAAAAACCATCCCCAAAGTATTTGCTGTCTGAGCCAATTATCAGATTTATTTGTTGGCGTTAAAAAAAAACGCCCCAAAATTTGACAAGGTATAAAATAAAACCAGATTCCAGCCAAGAGGTGTTGGATCCTGAGCAAGAAAGGCGCAGAGGGGCCAGGAAGCTTGGGAACCTCTGGCAGCACAACAGCTGATATTAATCTTAAGGCTGAGGGGAGAAAACAGGTATCCAGGAGGCACGTAAACATCTCCCTTATGAGGAAAGGCTGAAGGAGCTGGGTCTCTTTAGCTTGGAGAAGAGGAGGCTGAGGGGTGACCTCCTTAATGTTTATAAATACGTCAACGGAGAGTGTCAGGAGGACGGAGTCAGGCTCTTTTCAGTGACGTCCAATGACAGGACAAGGGGCAATGGATACAAGCTGGAACATAGGAGGTTCCACAAAAATGTTAGGAAAAGCTTTTTCCCTGTGAGGGTGACAGAGCCGTGACACAGGCTGCGCAGGGAGGTTGTGGAGTCTCCTTCTCTGAAGACATTCAAAACCCGCCTGGACATGTTCCTGTGTGACCTACTTGAGGTGATCCTGCTCTGGCAGAGGGGCTGGACTAGATGATCTTTTGAGGTCCCTTCCAACCCCTGACATTCCGTGATTCTGTGATTCTGTGATTCTGCGATATGCCTTTTAAACTACCTCTTTTCCTAGTAAAGGGATGTACTTTTTAGAAAGAGCTCTTAGAGCCTGTTGCTGGTAACCATTAGGCATGTTGTTCATGCTAGGCTACTAAATGGGCAGGGATACCAGGAAAAGAAAAAAAAAAAAAGACTTGCACAAGTTCAAGGTATCAATAATTCCATTCACTGGAATCATTTGCATTCTCATCTCTAAATATTCCATTAATGAAAGAAACATCTCAGTGTCCCAGACCTAGAGTCTATAATCTTTTCAATGACATTCCCCTGGGTGCTCGGCTCTCCCAGCATCTTTGGCCTGTAGGCTCATGAAGGAGAGGGCACCAGCAGTACATCAGTGCTTTGCTCCATGTCTTCTGCAGCCAGATCTTCACCATTTGGGCTCATGTGGGGTTGGAGTACCATGGAAAAGGGAAGAAGATGGATAACACTGATGAGCACAGCACAGACCCCTGAGTCTCTGTCAGAGCAAGCCTGGCTCTGGCCTGGCTAACGACAAGCTGGAGCTATCACATCCAGCCAGACCAGAGCTGCCTTGTCCTGAGACACCCTGAGTCTCCAGCACTGCGGTCCCAGCAAAGTGAAAGGGGCCAGCTGCACCCCAATCAGTAGAACCACTGCATGGAAGAAACTGGGGCTGCTGGCTGAGCCTCTCTGTCCCCTTCATCGGCCAACGGGTGGTGGGCGGCACAGAGGGGGGGCCCCGGGGTGCCCCCTTCATCGGCCACAGGGTGGGGGCAGCCACAGAGGCGGCTCATGGCGGCCACCAAGGAGTGATGTGCCACGCAGTCATGCAGGACCTGCACCTTGACCCTCTTTGTCGATTAATGCTTTTTTCTCAATTTCTGCTGATTGCTTTTAAAAAGGCATTATCTTCCTCAGCGCTGCCTTCTAGAAAATCAGCCTTGAACACTCTGGGAAAGGTTATTTCCCACACCTCCCAGTGTCTCCTGTCCCCGGAACAAGCACGATGACTTTGGAATCCCATCTCTGATAGCTTAAGCAGCAGAGCTGCCGGTCAGGCTGAGGAGGCAACTTTGGGCTTGCTTACACCACTAACCTGCAGCACCCACCGCGCTTTCTCCCAAGCCCACAGGCCCCTCACCTGCACGAACTGCCGGTGTCCTGTAATGCTTTCTAGGTACGTCAGCCCTAGCATTCATTTCCTTTAAATGATGCTCGTCGCTGCACATACATTGTAAAAAACCCTTCCCGAATCCTAGTTTAAAACTCCTTTAATCTTCTCTTTCATAACCTCCTTCCAGTACGCCGCAATTAGGTTTAATATTTGGAGGATCCATCCCTGGGAACCGGGGCCAGCTGTGCCGAGTGCTGAACAACACCCAATAAATTGCTTTCAGTCCCAAGGAGCTCCCCTTTCAAACAGCTGGGCTGTGTTTTGGAGGTAGGAGCTTTGCCTTATGAGCCATCTGTAGCATACAGCTGTAAACTTTGAGTGATGCACCCTGGCTGCATTATCCACGGTCTTTTCCTTTCTTAGTGGGTTATTTTAAACTTTCTTACTTGCAAGCTTGGAGGACAAAATATCTGCGGTGAAATCCTGGCCCAAATGAAGTTAAGGGCTATGCTGCCGTTGACTTACATGGGTGAAGATTGTGCCTCCATGGTCAACAGAAAACAGGCCTGAATTCTCACAGCTCTGTTTATTTTGGATTTCTTTTCATGTTCAGTGTCAAAATAATGGAACTATACCTGTGTTAAACAAGATGTTGGCAGTCCTTCACGTGGGTATACAGGAGACAGAAAATCATTTTCCCTCTAAGCACCATGAAACAAATTTTCATAAACATATTTCACAAGGCACTCAGTTGAGTTTCAGCAAGCGTTCATGGACCTTTTTCCTAACGAACTGTGCTATGCAATTAAATTTTATCATGCAAATGACCAGGTCAGCTCCAAAACTTTACCTGTTAATACTAAGAATATACAACGAGCTTCTTAGAAATTCAGCATTCTTTGCCTGATTTGCCAGTTAACTCTGCATTTCTACAAAGACAACTGTGAGTCCAGTATCCTAGAATAATGCAAATAATATAACCAGTTTAATTCGGAAGCTATTAGAAAAACACATCAGTTGATTTGCATCTGTGCTTGCAGCTAAGTCATTTTCCATTGCTCTTGCAGCAGAAGGTTGCTCCTTTCTCACGCACAATTTAATATTTTATTTTAATGTTTTAACAGTCATTTATTTGACTTGGGCAATTCCAGTCCCACCAAATACAGTGAAAAGGCAAGTTTGAAAGCTGGGTTTGCATCTTTGAGCTCAGCTGGAGTTTTGCAATAAATGTCATGGATTGGCAATGGATCCTTCAGGGAAAGACAGTATAACAATGTATTGCATTTACAGTGAAAAATTGGATGATCACTCAAAAAGATAATTTCAAGCATTTTCTATTCTATTCTATTCTGTTCTATTCTATTCTATTCTATTCTAAGCATTTTTAATATTTTCAGTGATATACTGGTTTCCTGGTACCTTGTTGAGATCTAGACTCTCAGGCATGACAGATTTTTTACAGGGATGGAGCAGGCTGGGAGTCTGACTTGCATTTTACACCAAAGTCCTAGGCCTGGAGGTTTCTGGTCAGCAACTATAAATGTCATAGAAATATGATGAAATTACTGACTGCATCAAAACTGTATCCAACGCATGGTTTAAATTCAATCTGTGGGGCTAAAAAGTCTTTGAAAAGGACCCTAGGTGATCTAAAAGCTTGACTCTGCCAAGGTGGCAGAGCTCGTATGACCCAGTTTCAAAGGCTTGATGCTGTGACAGGGTGGGAGGAGACTGGCAGAGCCTCCTTTTGCCCAGGCCCAGAAGAATTCCCTTTGCACAGGAGGAGTTTCTCGCATGTAAAGGATGGCTCAGATGTATAAGCAAGAAGGATGTGAAATTAATAAGGGAAAATAGGATGACAGGAAGGGAGCGTGCGTTCATGTGCATGCGTGCCCACTCACAGGAGGGAGTGTGCTGGCTTTATCTGAAATTTTGAGGCATTGCTCTAATAGGAACAGACAAATAATCCAAGCATATATTACTGCTCCTCTGCTGTGTTGCTCATTGCACAGACAATGTGGTGATACGCACAGAAAAATGCCCAGGGAGAGAAATGCAGCAAAAACCCCCGTGTCCTTTCCTACGTTCGCATCTACTCTGCAGTACTAGCCAAAGCAGACAGATGCCCAGACATCACCCTGTATCAGCCCATCCAGTGATCTCAGGGCAGCGCTAACAACACAAGAGTAATTGTAAGGCAGGAGGATGTTTTGTTTTGCATGGAGCATATCTCCATTTGATAGTAACCATTTTAAAGTCTGGAAGAATTTTGCACTCACTAAGCTGATTTTACAAGCAAAGAGAAGTACTTGTCAGCAAAGGTTAATGTAGCTGTCACTGCAGGAGAGCCCTGTGGGTAGAAAGAGTCTCATCTGGTTGTTTTTTAAAGGGCAAGAGTCATCACTGTGAAGGAGGAATTTTTCCAGTTCTAGGAGGCTTTCACATCATTGTAGTGAACTGCTGCATAAGTTATCACTTCTCCATAGCTTCTCTATTTTCATGATTATCAACATTTGTTTCTATTACCTGTATTTCAAAGTCTTAAGAGATGTCCCTGTCCAAAATGAAAAAATATTTTTTTCAAGAGGATGAAGAGAGAACTTCTGGGTGTTTTTATAGCTTGCACTGCTACAATATTAGAGTGCTTTGAAGCAGGGAACAACTGTGTCCCCTTTTTACTGACAGAAACAGGGGCAAGAAGAGACTAAACACTGAAATTACACTGTACTACAAAGCCCTGCCCTGAATGTCATGAGCACCTCTAATACATGGTGATCTCATTATAAAGGAATTGAATCAAATCTTCAACATGCAGGCTACCCCTTTATCACTGGCTTGACTCAACCTTCCTTAAAGCATCAAAACTGACATCCATGCAGGTATGGGGTAAACACTCCTATTTTGTGTACAACAGTTGCAGTCAAGAGAGGTTTGGCTGCGTCAGGCTGGCCTCACCATAGGAAGGTCTCACACTGGAGGCATCCAAGCCCTGTGGTAAGCTCCCTTTTACACCACCAGGATGTCGCTGGCACAGCCAGGGGACACTCGTGCTCTGTGTCACAGGAAAAGCTCCAGAGCGATCCCAAGATTCCCAAATAGCAACTGGCTTTATGTACCCCTGGTTGCCAGGAGATGGAGTCATGCAACATGAAGTATAGATGCAGACAACATTCTACTTGGTAGACAGGATCTTTAGTTGAGCTATTCAGGAAATCTCTCAGAGCTCCCAGGAAAGAAATCTGGCACGCTGTACACTTGAATGAAGAGGCATGGAAGTGGTGCTCTCATGAGGACAGTGCTGTGGACAAGCAAGTTTCCTATCAGCAGCAAGCTAGAATAGGGGCTAATAAAGATATCATTGGATGCAGCTCACGTGGCAGCTATTTGTATGGTAACAGCTCTTAGGTGTTGCTGAACTAGATTAGAGGCAAAGACTCTGAGGTGAAATCTGGATTTAGATCCACCAGAAATCAAAACACTGTACACATGTTGCATAAAGAACAGGAAAAAAAGTGCAAATACTAGACCCAGATCCATCCCCTTAGTTCTGCCACATCAGATACAGAAAATTTCCATAGGGCTACATATTTCTGGGCATCTCCACAAGCTGGCTGAGACTCTGCTGTCAGAGGTGATTGTACTCTGGCATGCATTAAAGCTCAGCGTGGCTAGGAGATTTGCACTATTGCAACAGATCAGCCATTTCCTCAAGTGGAGTCTAGAGACAACCCATCCTGGAGCACTTCAAGGCCTGTCTTGGACTTGGAGTGATGCTGCGAGGCCACCTTCTCTGCTGCTCAAACAAGAGCATTTAGAAGAAGTGAAGAAGAGACAGAGGTCCCCGAAAAGCTGTTCTCAGTCAAGGGATAAACGGTGGCTATTTCACGGAGCACAGAAGGCTATTTCATGGAGCACATGGGTTGCACAGAACAGAATCAGCATTTCGAAATGACAGTGGAGCCTCTGCAGCTGACGAACAGCTAAAGCACTAGGAGCAGCAATGCTTTTTTCACTGCTGATGCTTTCTCAGAGGGGATTTCCTTCTGCTCCTGACCCAGATGTTGGCACAGTGAACTATGCTCTGCTCAGTCTAGCTTGGGTTACCACTGCACACCCCAAGGGCATCCAGAAATAGCGATGCTGTGTAATCTCCAGTGATCTCCCTGTTATCTCCGTGTGTAATTCAGGCTGTTAATTTTGACATATATTAGCTGTAGTTAGTTCAAGACCTCCTCACCTGACCTCCCTGCTTCTTGGCCACTGGGGCTGCGGGAGGTTATCAAACTATCACTTCCCAGACGTGACCTGTTCAGGGCTTGTGGCAGGTCACTGCCAGGGAAAATCCCCTTGCCCCTTCCTGCCAGCAGCAGTCAAAGCTGCTGACCCCTAACACCCGTCAGGATCCCACCAAAAATGCTGCAGCCAAGGGGGAGGCCAGGGAAGAGCCAAGGGTAGAAACTAATTTAAACACATGTACTCCTACAGAAATAGATACTATTGCTCATGAGTTACACGCCAAATAGAGCTCCCAATTTGTATTTATTTCCAACAGATCTTAGAAAAGTCTTCAAAAAATAAAAATTCTGCACCTCACCGAGAGTTCGTACCTGCACCTTGGACTGTCGACACAGTCATGCCTTTTTGGCTTTCACTGCTACGTTGCTGGATTGATTTGCAAGTTCCACATGTGTGTCAACGTTTAGGGCTATGTCAGGCTGAGTTATAACTGACATACATAGTAAGACTTTTTGGTTATGGCAAAATAAATCTAAGTGTCTAAAAATGCAATTCTTTTAAAACTCAGAGTTTAACCCTATGATTTAAGTCAATAAAAGTTTGGAGCTGGATTTGAGACAGTCTAGGGGCAGGTACGGACAGTAGGAATGCCAAAGATGCCAAAGCACGTCAGACACAGAGCCCGTGTGGATACCAGTGGAAGACAGGCACCTAACCACCTTGGCACTCTCTGTAAGAGGCTTTTAGTGACAAAGTTCCACCAGAATCAAGCTATGAGAGTATTTAATGGTCTAGAGTACTGTTCCAGCCCTTTCTGTGGGACAGAAGAGTCAACAGAAAGGGAAACAATCTGAACCTTTTCAAATGTTCCCTCAAATCACTGTTTATTGCACTGAGAGCAGGGTGTGTGTGAGGCTACAAGCCCCTCTGAAACCGGTCGGTTCAGCTCTGCAATGTCTCCAGATCTCTGTGGCACTTGCTGTTACTGGGAGAGTTGTTCAACAACATCCTACAGTGGCAGAGAGTAGTTCTGGGGCCAAAACCCTCTTCAGCTTTGAGGAGGGAAATGATCACACATGTTTTTTGTTGCCTTTGCCCAGAGAATGTGAAAGAAAAGGCACCAAATCAGTGGATGAAGGAGTGTGATCCCTTTGGCCTTTTTTAAATGCCATACCTCTCTAAAAAAGTCAGAAATTTGCATATTCCCTTAGCAGAAAATGTTTTTCCTTGCATATTTCATGAAGACACTGGATTTGATTGGAGACCAGGGACAGTGTGATTACCAGCTGCCTGCTAGTACTGGGACAGTTATGCAAGGGACCTAACTACCCCAGAGCTGCCAATTTGGGTCAGGATTCTTCAGATCTCCTACACAACGCATCATCTGCCCTTCCATGGTCCTTGTCCCTCCAAGAAGAGAGGCCACCAGGTTGTCCACATGGACTTGTGTCACTTCTTTTTTTCTGTCTCTTTTGTCCTTCCTGAAAGATTGTTTGGTTTCCAGATATGTCTTTCACAAAACACATGTCTGAGGGCTTGGTAGAGCTGCTAATGTTATGCATCTTGTTGCTCAGTCAGAAAGGTTTCAGAAAAACTAAGTTTTCAATCTTGCTGTTTCTAGAGCAATATCTATTTTCTTTTGCTGCAAGATCTGATTGCTTTGGGAAGAATTTTTCAAGTTATAGCTTACTTTTATTGGCTATGACTTGAATTTTCAGCTATTAGAAAATATCCAAACAACCTATTTATTAGCTCCTTGTCCTTCAATAGGGGGGGAGTAATGACAGCATTGGCTCCTGCTAGCTTTGTTCCATAGAAGTGGATTGTGGTTGTTAATCAAAAAAACCTTACTTTCTTCAAACTAGAGATAGGACTGAATGATCCTGGGAAAAAGGCATGGATCCAAACTGAATTTTTCCTTTTCAGTATGGGCTCAAGTTATGATGAATCCCCTTTTCTTCTAGTGGAATATGCTTGCTTCTGTGAGTAAGCTTTTTCACCTCTCAGAGGGAATGTAAAAACAGGGTACTTTATTATGCCTTGGATCACTGATGAGGAAAGGCTCATTTGTACAATTCACTGAGCAAGTCTTTTAGTCTACTTCTTGTTGGAGACAAATTATATGGTTATATGTAATTTACAACACAAAGCATTCAGATGTTACATAAAATCAATACAACACTTTCTGAAAAGAAACGTGCATTTCAATGCCTTTATTATTTCTCTTGTGACCAAAAAGAGGAAAAGATCCACGCGTTGTAAAGTAGACTGAACCCATTCAAGGGTTGTTACTTACTGTTCTACGATTGTTGCTGCAGGGAAAATAGTAGTAATTTAAAAAAAAAAAATCATTTCTGCATGATCTGCTGTTGTGTGAGCTGATAAGAAAATATGTTCTCTCTGTACGTGCAACACATAAGGAATGTTTGCTGCCCATATGGTCTCTTTAGGGCTCTTGCACTAGAATTTCTATGGTAGCAAGTTGTGAAGCAAAAGAAGCGAGGGAGTCATCTGATTGCTCCAGCACTGTGACGTTTACATCCTGTCTGTCTAAAAAATGAGCATAAGAAGGACATGGAAAGCATTTAGCAGTGTACTGCCTATACGGGGATCCTGGATATCGTGTGCTAAGGGTTAGCTCTGCTGATTTACACCTTCTGCGGGGGTGCTCCAGTGTTTTGCACAAACATTTTCCATGACATACGACACATAGCCCAGGAATGTGCACCAGAGGGTATTGCTGAAGCAGAAGGAGGTGCTTCATCACAAGAGGATTAAAGGATATGAGGGACTTGCGTGGTTCCATTTCCAGGAGAAATTAGGGCTTCAGTGCTGCAGTGCTATGCTTCCCTCCACATCCGAGCCACCTCAGCATGTCTAGAGGCAGCAGGATTTCCACTTATCAAATCCTCTGACAGCATTCTCAATATAACATGTGACATTGCCTGCACTGGGCTGGCTCCTTGGGTTTCTTGCATTAAATGATTGTCTACTATCAAAATATGTCAGCAGGCCTATTGCAGCCAGCACGACTTCAGCTACTGCTCAGCCATGCTTGTGTTTCTTGATAAATCACCTTAAATGAGGAGATGCCCCTTCGGTTTCGACTGTGTTATAAAACTCTTCTTCCTGCATCTTTCCAAAGGCTTAATATATTGTTTTCTATTGTTCGTGCAGAGTACTAGAAGCCATGTGAATGAGCAGTCTCCATGCCAGCAGATCACTTCCACACTGCCTAGCGTGGATTCTCTTCTCTGAAAGGCAGGCGTTACCTTGCTTGCATCTGTGGGTCTGTGTGCATACGCTGTGTACCTGTATGCATGCATCTTCTTTCTTTTGTTCTCATTGTAATAATCTGTTCTCAGCATCTCGACCAGTAAGGAAAAAAAACAACTTAAAAGACAAATGAAGAACAGAACGGGTTTTCGATCAGATGTGTAAAGAGAAAGCGATGCCTGATTTCCTCTACAAAGAGTTATAGCTTTGTATTTAATTCCTGACTGTTAGGTTTTTAGGGATTGTGTTCCCAGTTGGCTTGGGAAGGAGAAGTACATCCTTTGGCTATTAAAACTTAAAGCAGTAAACTCCTTGCTGTTGACCTAAAGTGCACTTGAGGATGGAGTTCCATACACTGAGCCAAACACCGGTCATTTGATCAAACACGATTTGACCACATTTCTAAGCAATGTGCTCACATTGCCTCTGTCCCATGCATGCTAACAAATTCTAACGTATGCAGAAAGAGCAAAAAATTCTGGATGTTGCACATTCAAGGAGCTCATCTCGAGGGATTTAAGACTGTCTTTTTGAGCTGCGGAGTATCTACAGCTATCGGTTGTTTTAATCATCTTACAGATTTCACATGTAGTACCCCAGGTTGACTGCCTACATTTAAATGTAGGCTTCTTCTGCCTTAATGTTGCGCTGCTTGCAAGCAAATACTGCATCTTCACACTTGGCTTCTTCAATTTAATCCATCAATACAAATGTTGATTTTGAGAATTAATTAAAATCAGCTGGTAAAACTCCTATGGACTTCAGTGGGAACAGAAGCAATGCATTATCTTAACAAAACAAAACAACAAAAAAACAAAAGAGATGTTTTCTGATAGCTGATATACGGCACAAAATATTCAATTTATTGATTCAAGTCATTAAATACAAGGATGAGTGTTCAAATTATCCAGATTAAAAATGAGTCATTTTAGTATGAAACCTCCTGGGTTGCAAGTTCTTAAACTACTGTGTGATTCTGATGAACACTGCCTACATCAAACCCCCTCCTCATTCTGTAATGGCTTCACGGATTCAGGTTTTTGCCCTCAGGTGGCAACAAGGGCAACTTTAAACTTAGCACTTCAGGTCGAGGGCAACAGTTCCCCTCCTGAGCTTAGTCTGTAGCAATAGCTCGGCAGAGAATACATAAAGAATAGCAAAACAGTGATTAAAAACATCAGTAAGCTGTACCTTGAAAGACTGCCATGGTGTGGATGAGCATGGACTATCCCTATTTTAGAAATGCGAGAATCCAAATGGAAAGACAGGAGCTTAGGAATGATCGCACTGCAAGTCTCCAGGCAGGGCTGGAAACAAAAGCCCAAGCTGTGTGCTTCAACCCACCATGGCACGGGTCCCTCAAACACGGCCCAGGAGCTCCTACCTGTGGCCTGGGAAGCCTTGAAATACAGCTCACAACAAGGTGTAAAATAAGCCATCCTTGACAGAACTAGCTCATTGCTGAGGCTGAGGCAGCTACAGACTGTTTCAGCAGTGTGTTGCCCATGAACTGCTGCGCAGTCCCCAGCCTGAGGAGTAACCAAAAAATTGTCCAGCCTGAACAAACAAAACACTGAGAGTTTTGGCACTGGAGCACGCATTGTAAACGCACACAGTGGACTTCCCAAAGGTATTTTATGCCATTTAGTAGTGATTCACAGATCAAGTCTGGAGTTCTTGTTCTATAACTCACTGCTAAATATGCACAGCATTTAATTTTCATTTAATTTCTGAAATGTTGCATGGATGCCAAACTAATCAAAAACGGTAAGAGCAAATCAAGAGGCTATAGGATAAATCTCATTATCACAGAATATGTTTGGTTACTGCAATCTGTTCTTTGTATGTTAAGTATCGTTTCAATGTTAATTAGCAATGGTTTAAAATCATCACAAATGCTGAGACAATGGCCAGTGCTAACCACAGGAATATTACATGAACTGGGACAAAAAGGGAGATGCATTTACATTGGTTATTTTTACACAACTATTAAGATTGCATAACTGCATGCTCGTTTTTTGCATGGCATGCAAAGTTTTCAGGGGCAGCAGCTAGATCACGCGTTTTCCGATGCACTTACCAACGTCATCCATGGAGAAGTGTTTTTAAATGACCACAAATAAAAGGGCAGAGAATTCTCAAGTGAGATGATCAGGTATTCTGGTTGCCAGCACATATGCAAAGTTTCTAGTGACCTTAGCAGCAGTTATATAAGCATATGGAGAGAAAAACAAACTCGTATCAAATGCCGTAACACATATGGTCTCCTGACAGGATGTTCCAAGCCATGTAGTGATTTTACAGTCCATATGCACTGTACTGCAGTTCTTTGGTCTCAAGGCAGGAGTCAAAAATAGCATATCAGCATGAACTCCACATTCTTTGTCTTTTATGGGCAGTCTGTAAATATCAAAATACATAATACACTGTGGCTAGCTGCCTTTAACAGCAAAAAAACACCGTCTACCTGGAACTTGGTCTTTTCCCAGGGTATGCCATAAAGCACTTAAAGGTGAGGAAAGTATCTCATTAGCAATTTTATTTGGTTTGGGCAGGGAGTGTCTCGACAGCATGAAGCGAGCACCATCCCGAACGGGAGGAGCATCTTCCCACAGGAGAGCGTGTGCCCGGGGCTGCCCGGGCCGTGAGGTGGGAACTCCCCGGACCCTCCTCTCCTGCCCCGGAGCCGAATCTGGTCTCACTCCATCCCGGCATGAGGCTGCGAAAGGATGCAGCAGCAGTAGTCGTAATGAAGCCACGTTTCCCTGTTTTTAAATACGTCCGTGTCAGACGTATGAACTCCGAGAGTTATTATCTGTCGAATTTTGGTCACACAAAACATCCAACGTCAGGACCGAGCCCAGCCTCAGGGCTCAGTCCAAGTTTCCAGCGTCACACACTCCGGGCTGAGCCCCTGGGCCGCCCGCAGA
>NW_009730632.1:0-785 GCF_000703405.1 Apaloderma vittatum
GCGAGGACGGGGCAGGGGGGTGCATGAGGGGTCCGTGCGGGGACCACGCTGTGCCCCTCTCGCTGCGGAGCGGGCAGGTGAGCATCGGCGCGTTTCCATCTGTCTGTCCACCCCCGTGCACACGTGTGTGTTTAGGAGTCGCGGTGGGTGGGTGTGATTTATTAACGAGGACACCCCAAGGAGAGCGAGCCCATTATTCCTGGTGTCCGCCTCAATTCCTGACAGCTCCGTGGAATTGAAATATCTTATTTAAAGCCTCTGGGGATCATTTTTAAACATCAGCCGTGACACTCAAGGACTCGTTCCCAAAGGGCACCCTCCCTTCTCCGGGGAGACGGGTGACCTCCGGCACGCCACGTGGGTGGGTGGGTTTGATGCCAGCCCCACCGCGGCTCGGCAGTGCCGGTGGGCAAGGTGGGAGTCCCGTGGTCCCCAGCACCACCTCCCACACCAGGGAGGTGGGCGCAGGGACCCATCACGCTCCCCAGCACCCCCTCCCACACCAGGGAGGTGGGCGCAGGGACCCATCACGCTTCCCAGCCAAGGGGACATGCTCCTTGTGTCTTATGAAAGTTTAATTTACGCTGCTTTTATCAAAAGAACAAACAAAGCTCTGCCGAAACAGCCCGCGGCACGTTTTAATGCAAGATTGGATTTTGGGCAAGGAGGGTTGAGCTTGGTTATTTATTCCCTTTCTGCTTTATCACTCACATTGGGGAAGGCGATGCTGCTGTGACGCCTGCCTGTTCCCCCCCAGGCTCACCCATCTCCGGGGCTGGTGGAGG
>NW_009730632.1:1178-1378 GCF_000703405.1 Apaloderma vittatum
TTATCGGCTGTCGGCTGCTGGCGGCTGAAAAGACCAGCCGCTGGGGATGATAAGGCAGCTCAGCCCTGGCTGATGGCAGCGGTGCCGGGCTTGGCTGTATGTGGGGCTGAGGAGAAGTGACTCTGCCATGTGCTGCTGCTCAGTGCAGGGGTCGTGCCTTGTGCGTGGCCATGGGTCCCTCTGTGGCAGCGAGGGACCCT